>NC_031495.1:30287200-30305863 GCF_000237925.1 Schistosoma mansoni
TGTCTCAATTATATGTTTGGCAATAGAGGATGATGGATGTTTTTGCTAACAATATAATCGAAACACGCCATGAGATTGATCTCAACACGGTTTTTGTGGTGTTGTACAAAAATGTAAAAGGGCGTATACTAAGGTTTATTGAAGCCTTAGCCGTACGAAAATTCAAACCCCCTTTGTGTATTCAAAAACAGTTTGTTCTCACCTTAAACTTACTCTGGTAAAACTAGCTTATTATCCAGAATGATTAGGTTTCAAATTGTTTTCATACTAATATCAGAAGGGGGTTTGTGGATATTATAGTAATTTTAATGGTTGAGATCATGAATCAATTGAAGCTACTGAGGAGTCCCACAATAGAACGAAACGACCGTCCAATGCTTCCAGGTTTTCCATGGTGGTCTAGCTTCAATTGTTTTCACATTATTTTATTATTATTATCCTTGTCTCCTCTTACCCCCCCCCCTCAATTCTTAGTCTAGTTGACTTTTTATTTTTATATATAAATGTTCTTAACAAGTATATGTGTGATCAGATTGTTCGAAATGTATTGCACTAATATATCACATAGTTCTGATAATCTTCGTCTTCTGATTACATCATCGAAATTTATCAAAGAGACTAATGTAAATTACGTCAATGGTTATTCAACCTGATGAAACGAATTATTCTTTGAGGTTTCATTGATTTTATTTTGTAATTAATATAGTACTTGTTATATCTTGTGAGCCTGCGTGCCCTATTCATATATGACGTGACGATGCCGCCAATTAGAGAGCAGTGATTTATCGATCGGACCAATGACACGAAACCCGTACGAGCAGTCTAGAGTCCTTGTCGGTCCTACTTTCTGCCTAGCCCATCCAGTTAATTCTAGAACACCGATAACAGCTTCTGCAATATGAATCATTTATTTCAAACATACTGGGTTTATATACTGATCAAACAGACCACATCGTACCCTAAAATAGAAAATAACATTTGTACAAGATTTAGCTAAATGTGTCTGTGAATAAGGGAGATAGTAATTAGTAGACTGGGGATAACTCAAGAACGGCAAATCGTATAATAATAGTCTATGGGTCGAAATAAGCTTACAATAAGAGATACATGGATATGGATAGTTTAGTTATTTAACAATTATACGATAAAAAATATACACGTAATATTCGTCCATAAACGGATCCCAAAGTTACCATTCACTATTCTTATCAGGACAACAGTTCTGATTTTCAGTTATTAATTATAGTTGAAATTCCACCTCTTGACTAAACTATATGTTCATCCCAATTCATAGACATGATGTTTTCCCTTTCTTTTACTTACTTTTACTTAATTTTTGTAAATAAATATGAAAGAAATCTGAAGTCACCATTGTACCAGTGATTTTGTACTGTTGATATTTGGATTCACTAATTTCCTTATTACTCTAGCTTATTCCATTTTGTCTTCACGATAGTAATGAATAATCTCAAATGACTATAGGTTAAGATACACTAACGTATCTCAACAGAATCACAAAATATGGATTGCCAGATTCTTAATTATTTTCAGAAAGCTTTTAGTAGTAACATAAGTTCATAAACCGAAGTCGTCAATTGAAAAATTTCAAAATTACAAACTACATTAAACAAATTTTTTTATCTGATAACCCGTGGAAAAGTGGTATGATTTCAAGTATTATGATTGCATATCTGTGCTCGGGATGCAATTCATGTTTCCTAACCTCAGTAATAAATGTTTCCATCAAACTCAATTTTTTCTAACGCTTTAATTTGGGCGTCTATGTATGAGTAATGAAATCATACAGCATGTTATTTCATTTTAATAAAAACATGAAATAATAAATTCCAAACTGGCATTTAATTTTTAAACATGGTCAATTTGTCTGTGGTAGCTTGATATTTGTTTAAAGTACTCGGATAGCAAGGACATCTTATCAATTCATTCCAGTTAATTGTAAAATCTACCCAGCATTTTAAAAGTTATCTCGTTGTTAGTTACTTCAATTTTTTTACTACACTAATGTTTGTTATTTCTTTGGTAAAGTTTTACAAATGAAACTGTATTGTAACAATTTACTTTAACCCTTTATACATGTCGCTCACAAAGTCTCATTTTTGTCTACTACTTTTTCTTATCAGTGCTCCTCCTTGTTCAACTAATCGAGAATTAGTTGGGATTATTGTACAGTACAAAGTGAAAATACGATTAGTCCTTGGATTTGGCATTAGGTGAGTGTATTCCCACGTAATAATGTATTTATTTTTGTTCTGCAAAATTATAACGTTTGCGTTGTGTGAATTAGCCTAGTTCAAATTAATTCACTATGTCAACTATTTAGGTAGTTTAAACACCTAATCAATCAGTTTTATTATCCAATTTAATTACAATCTATTCTTTTTCGAACTGGAATGTTGTTAGTGCTATAAGCCATAAGGCATCAATGTTACCCTTTGCTCCTTACTTGATATAGTCACGTTAATTTGGTGGTAGCATAATCAGCACAGTAGTATCTATACACTCACTGAACTTTCTTCTAAAAAAGTCACTAAGTCGGAATACAGAAGGTTGTAGTTTTCATATTATGTTTAATCAATTTCGTGAGTGATTGCTGATTTCTGATTTTATTAACTTCATATGTTACAAAATGTTCTATAATTGCCCTTCAAAGAAAGTTTTCAGACCTTTAAGCCATTATTTTCATTTTTCCAATATACTTTACTAATTATGGTTACAAAACACTTTACGATTGATTCAAGACTGTTCAACTACATCTTTTCCTAGTTTACATTTTTAAAATTCAGTTGTAAAATCTCATACTTCTCACCAGAATGTACTTTTAAATTAACTTTTATCTTGATAGTTCAAGTTATTACTGTTTATTTTCTTACTATATATATCCATGGTGTTTGGATTTGTGAAAGTACATTTAAGTGTACATTTCATGAATCACTTTCATTTTTTAAAAAAAAGATTTACTTAATACTTTACTTACAGTTCATTAACAACTGCTTGAAAAATTATAAATGTGAGGATGGTCCACAGGCGTTAAGTCGGCTTCCAGAGAACTCTAACAGAGCCTCCAGAGGCTCATAAAGAGCCCCAACCAATCAGCGATTAATTAGAAGTTGTGTGAAGTTATGTTACTAAAATAACGAGATCCTGATTGGCTGATTAACACACTGCTACTATGTAACCTCAAGGTCTCTTAATTACTATAAAATCCCTGTATTTTCTTTACATGAATGAACTTTGCAGTAAAGTGTTTTCTCTCATACTTGAGTCTTCTCCCTGGTGTTCAAGTCGCTGAGTAGTTCTAGCCTGGGGTTATCAGAATAGCTTAGGATCTGAATATAGCGTTCAACTTACAGACGTATCAATAAACTAATATTTTTCTTAACTTATTTCTCAACTAATATTCCATTAGTTTAATGATGACTAAATTGATTAATTCAATCATTTTAAACCCCTAGAATATGTGATCTGAATAGTACTACTTATTGAGCTGTTGATTTTCTCAATATTGCCTGTTTCGTCAACTTCATGTCGCTGTATTGCTTACAATCGAGTTAATTTATCTGTTTTGATAATCACAATCAGGAAATAATTATTACTTTGGCATTAGTAATGGATTTTATTAACTCTAGAATAATTACTGAAAGAAATATTGCCTGGAGCTTTGCTAGGGCTACTCTCAATCTCGAGTCCGGATAAACGAGGGGTTTTAGTTCTAGCGTTAGCAACCCCATTCTGCAGAAAGAAACGTTGCTAACGTAAAACATAAATCAGAATTTGTGTCAGGTTAACTTTCCCTTTTTCAGTGTCCAATAAAAATACATTATCTAACATTTTCAACCTTTTTTCCTTTTTTATTTCGTGAGTAACTGGTGCACGTAAGATGATAGTTTTCACTGAGAATTTCACTCCAATCATCTAAATCTATGTAGTTATGTCTTCTGTGAACACAGTACATCGTAACAGATTTCAACCTGTCGAATGTAGAAAACAAGTTAAGTAAAAGTTAGAGCTTCAAATGAAATCCTCAGTGTCTTACATACAGCACCCATGCACTAAATGAACAGAAAAAAAATGTCTGAAGTTACTTGATACTGCACACAATAAACATTGAAAAACGAGTACGTTACTAATTCACGTGCTCGTATTCAGTCAGTCAGCTACAACGTAGGACCAGGCATATATATGCATCAGTCCAGGTTGCCATACCTCGTTAGCACAACAAGATGAACACCGGATTCATAGAATTAATTAATTTAGTGGTGGTAGTATATAAAGAAAGGTTGTATATAAGGATATAGTATAGGAAGGAAAAAAGTTATGAAGCAATTTTAATCTCAAGGTTTGAGGGAAGATAAAGAGTGTATACACCTACGCCATTGTGATTAATTCTGAGCCATGTCACCTAGAGTCTCCAACCATCGTATTGAGTCTCCTGAATTCTAATAAGTTTGCTCTAAGTTTACTATAAGATTTCTATATTTAGGTTTCGGTCACTTAGTTTAAACTAATATCATATCTGTTTTGTGTTTTTCCAGCGATGTTTGTTTGGAGCTGCCATTTATTTTAACACATCCGAACCCAGATTCTTCTAACATGAATGGCGATCGACAAGATGATGAACTTATTTCATCGATCACAAGTGAACCATCATTAACTGAAAAAACATCAAATAAAGGAAATTCAACAAATTTAGGGAATGTTAAAATTAATTCAGGCACATCGGAAATAAGACAATCAAATGCCGTTATGAACATAACTCCACTAAGTTTACAAAATACTACTGTTCCACAAATTCAACCAATTTCCCTGGTTTCTCAACAAAATAATTCCAACGATCCTAAACATTGTGATGCGAATCGTCGTATAAAGGAAGCTTTTACTAAGTAATTATTTTCGTTTTTAGCATTCTAACACATGAATTGACAATAGTCATATTTGATATTTCAGGGTTTTTTATGTGTGCATTACTAAGTTAATTAGGATCCCATTACTCTATTCACTCATTATTGTTATGATTAGAATAAAAAAGTAATAATTTTAGTTCATTTCCATTCTTGGAGCTCACTAGTCCAATTGATGAAGCCTTCATTCACCTAAACTACAGATCTCCATGATCTAAGAAAGTAGTCGTTAATTTCATATCTCTTAGGACTATTACTTACTTACTTTACTTATTTACTTTCTTGCAGCGCTCCTTCCTGGTTTCTTCCTCCACTGGAATCGGATTCGTACTCTCCCATAGTAGGTTGTTGCTGATAGTGTCTGGTCAACGGATCCAAAGTATTTTGCGTGAACAACTGTTGATAAACACTTATATCTTCTGGATGACGGCTTTCGTAGTTCTCCACATCTCCGCCCCATACAGTAGAACTGTCTTGACATTTGTATTGAAAATTCTGACTTTGGTATTGGGTTACAATTGTTTTGAGTTCCAGATGTTCTTCAATTGTAGATATGTTGCTGTTGCTTTGCCGATTCATGCCTTCACATCTACATCAGATCCACCGTGTTCATCAATGATAATGCCCAGATATGTAAAGGTTTTGACATTCTCCAAAGCTTTTCCGTCAAGTGTGATACGATTGGTGTATGTTGTATTGTATTGAAGAATCATAATTTTCCCTTTGTGTATGTTGAGACCTACTGCTACTGAGGCTGCTGCTACACTGGTCATCACCTGCATTTGTTGTTGCGTGTGTGATCAAAGAGTCAGATCATCTATGAAGTGTAGATCATGCAGCTGCATCCTAGCTGTCGATTGCATCCCATGCTTCCCCCAGATGTTGACGTCAGTATTAAACTTTTGTGATGTTGTCCGCCCCGTTGTCCAGTGCTTCTTGAGTTGCAATTTCATCTTGATGACCAGCAAGTGATGGTCTGAGGCTATATCTGCTCCTCTTATGGTTCTCACGTCTTAAATCATGCTCCTGAATATTTTATTGATGCAGATATGGTCGATTTGATTGGTGCTGTCTATGACCAGTTTGTTGAAGGCATATAAGTTTACAAATCTCTCAACATTTCCGTTCCTTTCTCCCAGTCAGTCCATGTCGTTCCATGATGTCTTCATTTGCAGTGTTGTCCATTCCAATCTTGGTATTTAGCTATCCCATCAGAATGGTCAAGTCCTTTGTTGGTCATTTCTCGACGATCGACTGCAGCCTATCGTAGAATTCATTTCTAACGTCTTCATTGTATTCGTTGACAGGCGCAAAGCATTGGATGACGTTCATTGTAATGCCCTCTTTCTTTGTTTCGAAGGTGGCTTTGATGATCCTGGGTCAATGAGATGTCCGTCCTACAAGTGCTTTTTGTGCTTGTTTGGATAGCACCAGTGCAACTCATTGTGTATGTGGAGCATTCTCTTCTTCATGACCGGAGTATAACAGCAGCTCGCCTGAAGCTAGTCCATGTTGTCTAACCTGCGTCCAATGTGTTTCACTGATTCCAAACACCTCCAGGTTGTATTTCTTCATTTCTGCAGCAACTTGGATGACTCTCCCGATCTCCTACATTGTACGAGCATTCCGTGTACCTTAATTAATAGTTGCTCTGGTTGTTAGAAGGGTCATCAGCCTCGTAAATTCCGAGGGAACTCGGCTTTCATAATGAGGCGTTGTAACTCTTCCAAATGAAGACCTTTTAACCCTCAGGACAGAGTTTAAATGGTTTGAATTATTTTTTCTGGTTAGTGTTTTACTAGCGAGTTAGTTTCCTAAGGGATGGAGTGGCTAACCTCATGCCCAAACCTCCTTCTTTATCCGGTCTTGAGACCGGCAGCAGCTCCCGGGGGGCCTACAGGTGGATTTTCTTAGGGCTATAACAACGTATTTATCATACCTTATTTAACTTTCGACCTTAATCTTGCTTTGAAGTTGTAGTGAAAAGTATCCTAATACTAACTGTTAATAATGTCTACTTTGAGTCTAGTTTACGTAATCATCTGTTGAGTAAAGAGATCTAGGTTATTTCAATTAGCTTAAGGTGGTGAATTGTTTTACAAGTTGACTTGATGAATATTAAAAATTTTCATTTATTTGATAATAATATTGTTCAGTTGGTACGTGTTTTGTTTCATTGTTTTTATCCATTGTGGTTGTAATGCAGTAAAAGAAATAAAACTTTATCCGTCAAAAAGTTACATAAATTAACATTGTAATACACCATCTGCTCCATTAGTTGATTAGTGTCAGACAGATTCCATATTGGATAGCGTTAATTTATTTCACATATGCTTCTGGCATTTTAACTTTTTTTGTACCCAGTTCGTGTTTACAAGTTATGCATCAACAGGTTACTGGACATTAGAATAAGTGGTTTGTGGGGATTTATACATTTTAAGAAGTTTATACTACAGATTGTTTAAAAACTAGTTGGAACCAGATATAGCTGTATCGTTTGAGTTTGGAACTTGTTCCGTGTACCCAATCAAACCAATAACCTTTAGATATTTTAGCGCTTTCTTTAGGTTACTAAAATCGAATGTGATTATCTACAAAGTCATTTTTAGTTAATTATTAATATCTCAAGATTATTATCAATTCCATTTGTAGATAATTTTCATTGACTATGTGATTACTTCCAGTTTTCTAGTTTCTGATCATTCCCTCTTATTATGTATTGTTTACAGTACAGTGGATTAGTGTTTAAAGTACTCAAACTCCATCAATATTTAGTCAAAGTTATGAACTCTTTGACATCTGTTTTGTTTTAAGCAGGTGATCAGCGCAATTAATCTTCAAATGAACAGTGTTACGCAAGGCCGAATACATAAAATTCTACTTGTTAAAGAAGTTTATTTTATTTAAACACATAAACATTAGTACAAGAAGGCAGTAAATATATATGCACCGCACTTCATCACTCGATTTGTATAAGAGATGGAATACTACTCACACACCCAAACCGAAGCAAGTGATTTTCTTTGACCTAGAGCTCTAATCTGTAAGACAGCGGAACAACGTTAGGACGCGCAATCTCGTGGTAGCCGGTGACCAACAATAGGTTTATAAGCCATTTGTTCCCTCGTGTAGAAGATCGGTTTGTAAATAGGGTTTTCCGACTCCCGTAGGTGGATCCTCCATGTCAACCAACCCAGTTAAGGGGCTGGAAATTCGCTTTTCGTCCTCCCAATTTCCTATGCAACACCCCCACCCTCGAAAGCAATGGGTAGGACTTCCCTGACAGTGGTTGTAAACGCGTGGACATGTGAGAGCATTTTGAGAGGGACAGCTGACTCTATCCACCCATCGACCGTACCAAGGATTTCGGGGACCTAAGGGGATACATTACATCATATTATTATAGCAATAAAAATTTATTTTAATAATCCAGCTTACATTTATTAGTCTAGTGTTCATTTGTCACTTTTTTCTATAGTGATTCAACTCAGTCACCACAATTTGTAAACAAAGCTGTTTGTTCATATTCACCACCTGTATGGGATCGTAATTTTCATTTGCTTTTCTCCGGTTTGCGACCATCAGCTCGACGACCATCTACTGTTGGTACACAGTCTACCTTAAGTGAAGATGACTTATTATTTGAAGATTTTGCTCGCTTTCGTCTACAATCTTAATGTATTCAATTTGTATATTATGATATTCTTTAATAAAGATACTTTAATTTCTATCTTGTATTACATTCACCTACCTATCTCACTGATGGTCTAATTTATTTCGCAATCTTTTCTCTTCATTTCTACCTCCTATTGTTTACTTTTTCTTGGTTTTTATTATTTAATATTCTATTTGTAAATTTTTATTTCGTTTTAAATTGACATATTTGTTTTACTAAGTGCATATTACTTATTTGGATATCTCATCTTTGTTCCTTTCTATCCGTTCTTTTGTTTCATAGTTCACGACTGGAATAACACATACAATGTGAATTAGATTGTAAATTGGCTATTAAGTAGTTAGATTATACTGATTTTGTTTGTCTCCATTAAATCCTTTTTCGTTTTTCGTATATAAAACGATTAAACAAAATGATAACATTAATATTAATACCCCATGCACCAAAAGATTATCATCCTTCATAATAATTTTTCTTCTTATATTATTCAATATTACTAGTACTAATATTGTTATCATTATTTTTACGCTTATGTAACTTAGAGCTATTTTTTACTTATCTACCGTAAAAGTTCCAGTTACCTCATAATTAATTTTTAGCATGTAGGTTTTTATTTTTTCTTTTCAAGAAAAAAAACGATATTTACATGTATATATATTTGTGCAGCTTTTTATGTAGTCTATTATCCGTGTAGTAATACATGTATCGATGTATATCTAGTATACGCACATAAAGCAGCTTCACTTCCTTGATTACAAAGTAATAAAGCTATTAAAAGTCTGCCTTTTTCTACTGATAGGCAATAATGAGAGTTTTTTGTAAAGTGATATCATTGTAATTCAATATCAACTTTAAATACCTATTCTGATGTTTAGTTTCGTTTGTGTACGAAATGTTTTATTATCTTTGCAGGAGGTTGCATTGTTTCATTCTCATATGAAAACAATCATCGGCATTTTCGTTAATACTTATGTAACATGAAATGAAGTTGTCTGTGAATGGTCTACAAGATATTAGTCAGTAATTTCAATCCTAATGATAACAAAAATGTCAGCAATGCTTTACAATAAATGGTTATTAATTTCGTCTCCTATTTCTTTTGTCATACTTTCATATACTCACATTTTATGATTTTTATATTTTACTTCCATCGTTTAGGTGTTTATTGGACTTAATTTTATTGAATTGTCTCCATATATGCTTGTAGAATAACTATGTTCAAAGTAAACTATTGTAATCCTGTGTATATCTTACGTATATCTCGGTTGATCAAAAAAACATCTAGTTTTTTTTTAACGTCTGTTTTCTAATTCTTTAGAATTGTCTTTGTTTTACACTATTGGCTTCTGATTATATATGTTATTATATATATATTGAATTTACTCTCTATTTCGTGTTAAGTTATTGAATGTAATTAATTTAGAATAATGTAAATGTAAATGATCAATTGATCATCATCAATGCATTTAAGTCTTGGAGCTTTTTTTTTCTTCTAATTACTCTCATTCAAGTTTCTATTTGTGGAATTGTGTTGTTCACTTTTACACGGTAATAACATTTGCATATGCTGGATATAAACAGATATATAAGTGAGAAAAAATGTTTGAACAACACGAAGGTGTTGTTTAAATCAACGTCTTTATTATGATTGTTTGTTTATGTTGCATTTTCTTTTAATTTTTATTCATATCTTATCTTGTTATATCATTTTCTGTTATTTTATTCATCTCCCCCCTTTTTTTGTACTGCAACATTAACTTTCGATGAAATAGACGCACAATTTTTGTCCAAATTTATTTTTAAGGAATATATAAGTTAGAAGTAAATTATTATGATTTACTAATAAATTTTTTTTGTTTAAAGTTGTTTTCGTAATTGAAAGCGTAAGTCAATCGAAGCTAGACCACCAGGGAGGACCTGGAAGCACTGGACAGCCGTTTTGTCCTATTGTAGGACTCTTCAGAAGTACGCATCCACGGCCTCGCCTCGCGAGATTCGAACCCAGGACCTTCCAGTCTCGCGCCAGAGCACTTAGCCGATAGACCACTGAGCCGGCATCCGATGGTGTTTATGTCTAACTCCAACCGATCCACGAAATTGAGCAACCGTTCACCAGTTGTCGTTAGTGAGTTTGAACTCCACTGGTCACTGCTTCTCACTAGAACTCTTGGATTTACTTCTCGAAGTCAGTAATTTAATAAAACTGATTAGAATAATGTTAACTATTGAAAGTTATTAGAAATAAATGGGTTATATGTACAATTTTGTATCAAAAGACTTAAATATATGACTTGATTTACTTAATTTTATTGATGTATACAAACCTAATATAGATTAGTTATTTACCAGCGACCATTCTTGGATGAAGCGTTTATGTCTTATATAATAGTTTTATATTAGAAGTGGGTAGTAAACAATGTCACTCTTGGTTTTGTTTATTAATTGTCTTCTGTCGATCAAGGTTGTATTGTGATTAATCAAGATGGTGGCTAAATGATGGAAAGCGAATTTTTCTATCCTAGATGATGTGAGGTAGTTGCTAGGATTATTTTAACTTGGATCTTCATGAAATTCGAAGTCGACCTGAATCGTCTTTCTTTTTGGAGTTAAAAAGCTATACAAAACCAAATCATTTGTACAATGTTGACAGCTAAATGGTGATTGAAAGTAGGACTAGTTTGAGCTTGTCATACTATTTGACAGTAATAAAGAAAGAAGTAGATCTTTGTTATAAATGGTAAAAGCACTAAGTGTTTTTGCAATATTCATGATATTCACCATGTTACAAACTTGACATATTGTATCATACCACAACATCATGTCTTTCACTGACCATCTCTTCGCTTTATCCTATCAGTCCCAGCACTGGCAAATAATGCACGATGTCTAATTTAATGGGACGACACCTGTAGTACATGCCGAAGCCTGTGTTTCAAGATGGTGAATTAAATTGTTGTCGCTGTGCCCGAACACCCATCGCGTTTCTGAAAAGTATACAACCCTTCATTGTACAAATTACGAAAAAACCTAATCAGAATTATCGTGGTTACTTGCCATACGCAGCGAGAAGAGTGTATCTTATTTAGATATCCATTGTCTGGACTGCTAACTACTAACTGGCGATCACTCAATATTTATCATTAAGATCGACCAAGAAGTAAGAAATGGAAACTTGTTGAAATACTTCGTGTTGAGAATTCTGCATTGTACCAAAAATATAATACTGAATAAAGCTAATAATAATAATAACTTTTTTCTAGCCCTCTAGTGCTAAGAGAATCCTATTGACAAGTTTGCTATTCGGCTACTAGCTTAAATGACTCGATAGTGCTTGCACTGTGTCAAGATGTTAGGTGTTTGTTAGTGTTCAACATGAAACCCTGAACCTAGATTTATTGCCGTTCGATATTTACCTGTTATTTTCGGTGAATTAACGCATCTTGTATGATTCAACTTAATGTTATTAAACAGTAAATACATATTTACTGAATAAAAATTTACACTATAAATGTATATGAAACGTGTCTTACAATCTCACTATTATCTAATTTTTCTCTGGAATTTTTGTCGAAGTTCATCACATAATATACCCTATCGAAATGTGTTTATGTCTTGTCTTAAAGTAATGTCACATTCTATCATCAATGTTAAATTGGATAGAATATTTTACTTTTTTTAGGTTGTTCATTCAATATCTTGATTACTAGCAAAAATGTTTTTTGTCTTACTGAGAATGTTGTTGACTGATTATTAGAATTCATGAAACCAAAAAAATCGAAATTATATTGACAATTACAATTATTATATATACTTGAAATCATGAGTCAATTGAAGCTAGACCACTGTAGAAAACCTGGAAGCACTGGACGGCCGTTTCGTCCCATAGCGGGACTCCTCAGCAGTGCGCATCCACGACCCCGCCTCGCGAAATTCGAACCCATTAAAATTATTGTTGTTGTTATTATGAAACAAATTATTCGAATGAAATATTTATTTTAATTATAGAAGGGGTTTTGTGGAGATTTAGTATTTATCATAGTTGAAAGCGTGAGTCAATTGAGGCTAGACCACCATGGAAACACTGGACGGCCGTTTCGTCCTATTATGGGACTCCTCAGCAGTGCGCATTCACGAACCCGCTCTCGCGAGCGAGATCCGAACCCAGGACCTACCAGTCTCGAGCCGAAGCCCTTAACCGATAGACCACTGAGCTGGCATCCAACGGTGTTAATGTTTAACTTCAACTGATCCACGAAGTTGAGCAACCATTCACCAATTGTCTTCAGTGAGTTCCTATCTCACAACAGACGTGGTTTTGAACTCCACTGGTCGTCCAGTGTTTCCAGGTTTTCCATGGTGGTCTAGCTTCAATTGACTCACGCTTTCAACTATGATAGATATTTATTTATTTATTAAATTATTCGCGTTTACGGTGTTATATGTTGAATAATTCTTGATAATGCTATAATAATCATAGATATTCACCTTTATCATTAACATTTTATATCATTTCATTCTTTGTGTTTTGATAAGAAAATCGATACTTCTATCGATTAGTATTGACATTACACAATTTTTTTTAAAGATTAGGTTCAATGCATGAAATATATTTCAGGTAAAAACTTTGGCATCACTAGGTATAATAATGTGAGTTTATAACAATTTACAATCATAATAAATAAATAAACATTTTCTTGAGGCTATTTTTTGAAGGATTATCTTGTATTTCATTTTTTTAAATGTGAGGATTAGTAGAATTTATTGAGATGGTCATCTGATATTTTTGTACAATTTCCGAAAACTGACATCGGCCTGCAAGTTATGGGAAACTGGAGATTGTTGAACAATTGTTCTAGTACGAGGCCATGAATTTAACAGTATCGAGAGTGTCACGGTTACCAACACACCAATTGTTTTTACTACTTCGCGAATGGACTACAGATGTATGTATGTATCATTGGATTCTGAGTGCTGTGAAGGAATCTCACTGTTCGCAAGATCTTCATGTCATGGGTTCATAGATGTTCTCTGTTAAAGTATTTTAAACTAGAAGAAAACAGGTATCTTTGTTTCTAAATCACTTTTCGGTTTATATCAGTTTGTGGCGAAAATGGTCCTCATTGGATATAAATGATTCGATATATCTGAATTACTGAAATAATGGATATATTATATCTCGGTTTTGGAACAGTTCCAAAATATATTATTTGTATGGAATACGCTTGTGAAAATGCGTTATTACTCGTGAAAAAAACATTAATGACATCTTAGATTCATAATTGACTATCGAAATTCCGATGGGTTATCTGCTCAATATTTTGCATTTAAAATAAGAAATATAAAATATCACTACATCTGTTATGTACTGTTCCTGAAAACTTTTTAAATCAATTCCTCATAAACTAATATTACCACATTATTTCCATGGTCTATTTTTCTTGTGATGCAATGATATAACGTAGCAACTTTTTAATGTCTATGATACAGATTTTCAATTCTTACGTTTTTACAAGTCTTAGTGTACAAACCATTCAAAAGATTAGTCTAAGTATTTTCGTTTGCTGAATCGTTACGTTATATTATGTTAATATTTCAATGATTAAGATTCTAATTTATCAACACGTGAATATCATTCTTTTGAGTGAACTAATAAATTATTTGCAAACTTCCAACCATCCCCAATACTAGTCAGCATAGCGCATCATGGTAATTGGTGTTCAGGCATACGTAACACGTGGCCTAACCATCTCAGTCGATGAAGATTCATCACCTCATCAACTGGTTTACCATCATTTCCTAATACCCTGCGTCTAACCTCACTATTACTTACCCGGTGATCGCAGCAGATACGAGCAATATTTCTAAGGTATCTGTGGTCAAATACTAGTAACCTACGAGTATCTTCTACTCTTAATGGTCATGTTTCACAGCCGTAAAGTAGAACAGAGAGAACTGCTGCGCAGTATACTCGTCCCTTAATTGATAGACGGATATCTCGTCTTCGCCATAGGTGACGTAAGTTAGCAAAAGCCAAACGAGCTTTTTGAATCCGTGCTGAGATTTCGTCAGACACCAACCCATTGGGGCTGATCAGACTTCCAAGATAAGTGAAGTTGTCGACGCGTTCGACTACTTCACTCCCTATCCTTAGTTCAGGTGTTGACGCAGGCCAGTCCTGGAGTAACAATTTACATTTGGATGGGGGGAAACGCATCCCAATCATCCTTGCATTGTTACTCAATGCTGCCAAAAGACTCTGCATTTTGTCAGCATCTTCACCAAACAGGACTATGTCATCTGAGTATTCTATGTCGATAAGTGAACCTCTTGGTAGGAGTTCGATTCCTCGAAAATTCAGTCGACGAGAGCGTTATTTGCAGTAGGTTTGATTTCCATTTATTTCCAGTAGGTCTATGATGAAGTTTAATAAAAATGGAGATAGTGGACAGCCTTGCCGCACATAACTTGGGGTTGTAAAGCTAGATAACAGTTCTCCATAAGCTCTCACTCGACTGTTAGTGTTTGAGTAAACAGCCCTGGCCACTAATTTCCTATATGATTTACTAAGATAGTGCTCATGTGATTCACTGTAGGAACTAATTTGTAACGAAATGAATTCACCGGGTTAACTTATTGTTTGAGCTGGTTATTCAAACACACTCTACACTAAGTAGAGTTCTATCAAAAAAATCTTTTTAGAATTAAATAGACTACTCAATAGTGTGAAACCGTTTAACATTGTGTGAATTACATTCACATTCCTTTAGCTTGTTGTATTTTGTTTACTCGGCTTAAGTTGTTATAAACGAAATGCTTACTTCATTTGAGTCTTTTTAAAATAATATACGACTGTTGGTCTGAATAATGTTCAACTGATAAGACAATAAATAGTTTGTTTGAATTTATATGTAGTGTAATTTGTAAATTGAATGTTTATCAAATATCTCTTACAATGAAACTGTAAAATCTATATTTGCACTTCACATTAGGTGTTATCTAACGAATAGCTCGAAATGTAAAACGTCTTATTGGGTTATCTGTCTAAACGTCATCACCGCCTAATTAATCTTATTGATCGCACTGTTTTGTTTATCAAGCTTAGTTTGAATCAAAATATGATGATAACATTTAGCTATCAGACAGGTCAATTCAGTTCAAATGGTTAATTTTCTCATATGTGTGTGCTATATAAATTGGATTACAAACTGTTAGGAATTCAATAATAAATTAGAATATTTACTAAACAAGTCAGCGAATAAATAATCAAATATTTTCAAATATATAATGAAACTAAATACCTTAACAATAAAGAAAAGTTGATATTTAACTATGAGTCTGTACATTATTAATAATAATGGACATCAGACAAAAGGTGAAGAGAAAGGGATAAGTGAATACGATTATATAATATTACTTTAAAATTATTTAAGTTTCATTCAGTCATAAATAATTTTGAGATTATAAACGGAATTAAGTTAGGAACTGGCTGGATAGCTGTTTCGCTCTAGTACGGTACTCTTCAGCAGTACGCATCCACGAATCAGTAACACAAATTGAACCTAAGACCTTCAATATTGCGCGTGGACACTTAATCTCTAGACCGAACAACCTCAGTTTAATGGCATACAAGTTTAACTCCAATTACTCAAGATATTGTGCTACCATCTTCCGCTGTCGTTGGTGAATATCTTCATCACACCCGATATGGTTATTTGGTTATTCAACTCACTTACCAAGTATAAGTCTGTATGCTCAGCTTTGAACCATACTATTCGCGACTGTTATGAGCCTTATCAGTTTTTATCTACAGAGATACTAAATATAAGTTTATTTGATGTAAGTTCATCTAGACTGGTGATTACATTTATTTAGGAGTTTTCAGTGGGGACCTCAGCTATATAAATAATAAGATTAATCTATTTGAAGTTGGTAATAATCAATACGCAATGTCATTCTGATCACCTACCTATCAATGAAACGTTTTGTTTATTGTATTGGGTCATTATAGTTGTTAATATTTATATTGTTACTGTTGCCTTACGACTAATTGTATCCTGAAAAAAAAGATTGATGCCAACTTATTTGCTTTACTATATGGCTTGATCATGTAGTTCTTACTCGTATACATGCCAATATCTTTTACACAGCATAAATCATATCTCATAGGATAATGCCCAATATTCAGTTCATATTGGTTTGCTGATATTTTCAGGCTTGATTTCAACTTCAGATAATTACTAGACTAAGGACAGCAGATAAAATAATATAGTTTCGTTCATTTTCTGTCATCATTTTCAACAACATATTTAGTGAGTATTAATTGTTTTATTATTTTTTAAAAACTTCAAATGACTGTCTTGAAGCCCGACATTATTAATGATAAGACTTTTAATAGCACGCTAGGTTCGATTTCCTAAGCTCTTCTAGTAACTCTCAGGCTAAATCTACACAGCAACTTGAATATGAAAGAAAAGGCACAAAATATGGAAGAAACACTTTACTCCTAAGGTACGCTTATGTATAGAAAATCTAGGTCAGTAATAGTATTTTAGGCCATAGGCTTCCGGAAGTTTCTGGAACACTACCAAACATAGGAGCAGTATAGGTAATCATCCGATCGGAAACGCGACATGTGAATTGTTATTTTACAGATATTCATGGCAAAAGTTCTATTGAATGCTGGTTGGACAAGATGTTTTTCAGCGTTTTCAGATTGTTTTTTGGCTTTTTTTCGAGGAATTTTCTTGATCTTCCCAACAAGTAAGACCACAGAATTACTGATAAATCAACGGTTAGATTTTGGAGCTGAAAAATTAATAATATCAATAATTCATGCCTGCTGAAATCACAAAACTGTTCTATCAGATTAATAAGACTAGTTATATCAGCAAAATATTTTGCTTACGTAAACAACTGATTGCCAGTAAAAATATCATCCACTGAAATTACGACAAATAATTTTATGTATACTTTACAAGTGAAACACAATATGACCTCGTTTAGAAAATCGACTTTTGCAGATATTCACAAATAGGTTAATTTTTATGATGTGTGTGCTATATAAATTGGATTACAAACTGTTAGGAATTCAATAATAAATTAGAATATTTACTAAACAAGTCAGCGAATAAATAATCAAATATTTTCAAATATATAATGAAACTAAATACCTTAACAATAAAGAAAAGTTGATATTTAACTATGAGTCTGTACATTATTAATAATAATGGACATCAGACAAAAGGTGAAGAGAAAGGGATAAGTGAATACGATTATATAATATTACTTTAAAATTATTTAAGTTTCATTCAGTCATAAATAATTTTGAGATTATAAACGGAATTAAGTTAGGAACTGGCTGGATAGCTGTTTCGCTCTAGTACGGTACTCTTCAGCAGTACGCATCCACGAATCAGTAACACAAATTGAACCTAAGACCTTCAATATTGCGCGTGGACACTTAATCTCTAGACCGAACAACCTCAGTTTAATGGCATACAAGTTTAACTCCAATTACTCAAGATATTGTGCTACCATCTTCCGCTGTCGTTGGTGAATATCTTCATCACACCCGATATGGTTATTTGGTTATTCAACTCACTTACCAAGTATAAGTCTGTATGCTCAGCTTTGAACCATACTATTCGCGACTGTTATGAGCCTTATCAGTTTTTATCTACAGAGATACTAAATATAAGTTTATTTGATGTAAGTTCATCTAGACTGGTGATTACATTTATTTAGGAGTTTTCAGTGGGGACCTCAGCTATATAAATAATAAGATTAATCTATTTGAAGTTGGTAATAATCAATACGCAATGTCATTCTGATCACCTACCTATCAATGAAACGTTTTGTTTATTGTATTGGGTCATTATAGTTGTTAATATTTATATTGTTACTGTTGCCTTACGACTAATTGTATCTTGAAAAAAAAGATTGATGCCAACTTATTTGCTGTACTATATGGCTTGATCATGTAGTTCTTACTCGTATACATGCCAATAATTTTACACAGCATAAATCATATCTCATAGGATAATGCCCAAATATTCAGTTCATATTGGT
>NC_031495.1:30306063-30345836 GCF_000237925.1 Schistosoma mansoni
CATCACGTTATCCACTCAGCTACTGAGTCCTGATAACCACTTGCTCAGTAGCTGAGTGGATAACGTGATGGCGTTTGAAGCGAAAGGTACTGGGTTCGAGTCCCAGACTGAAAATCAACTCTGAGATGCAGGTACGTCCAGCTGACGAGTCCAAAATAGGACGAAACGCGCGTCCTGGATTCCACTGCTAGCCACTATCCATCTTTGCTTATTATCCAACTGATTTTGTAAATTTTAAACCTTACAATCCATTACAGCGGTCTAGAGGTTTACGATGCAATCCTCAACTGGGTTGTTAGTGTTCATTATAAAACATTTTTAGTTTTAAAGGGAATACGATGTGTTTATAATAAATAAGTTGAACGAAACGGCCGTCTAGTGCTTCCAGGCTTTCCATGGTGGTCTAGCTTCAATTGACTCATGATCTCAACTATATAAAATTACTGAATCTCCACAAAATCCCCTTCTGATAAATACGTTTTTATTTAAATATGAAATTTATGGGTCATATTATTAATAAATTAATATTTTTGAAGCATCACTAAATAACGAAAATCAGGAGTTTGGTACAATATAATACGTTTTATTACTTGCTAATGATCTACGTTATTTACTTGATTGATACGATCAACTTTTTTTATATATCAATGAAATTCAATCATCGTTCAACTTTATTTGATGTCAGAAATTCAGTAACAATAATCTTAGTGTAACATTTTCTATTTAAAATGAATTCGGTATCATATTCTTACGTTCCAACGTGAATTGAAGCTCAGAATAAGTTAAAGTACTAACATTATCAGTAGTAATTGTCAGATGGCTTTAATTTACTTCAAATTTTGTTGTGAATCACATAACAATTTATAGATATGAGGTCTGAGTTATCTGTTATAAAGAAAGATAAATTAGATCAGTTTCTTATATGTGTACATGCCTTAAATTGAGATCACTGATCTGGCACTCAATGATTTGCTCTCATCACTCTATTCAATGCGTGACATTACGCAACCATCATCCAATGCTATCAGCAATACATGTCACACTTCCAGAAGTCCAAATTTTTTCTGACAAAACTTTCTTACAACGACTGAGAATTCTGCTCAAAGTTGTTTATTCTCATTAGCATGATGAGTTTCAATGAAATGATTATTTTCTCATGACATTTTCTGTTTCCCTTGATAATTATTAGTGCTAATTTCTGGACTGCCGTTTCGTCTTATTGTGGGAATCCTCAGCTGAGGAGTGCTTCTAGGTTTTCCATGGTGGCCTAGCTTCAATTGATTCATGATCTCAACTATTAAAATTACTATAATATCCACAAAACCCCCTCTGATATTAAGAAATATTGTGGGAAAGTAAAGTTTATGCTACAATAAAAGCTGTTACTGGAAAAAATCATTAACGTTTTTGTCTCTAAGCTTAAAAAAATCTTAGTTAATTGTCGTGTCTTATTTTAAAACAAAATCTCTAATTTGGCGACGGAATAATGAAATTAACTATTTACTTTATATTTCATTTTTATCTTAAAAGAAATCATCAATGGAAATTAAAAAAAAGTATTTATTAGTTTGATGCAAATTTAATGAACCTTTACAATGAATATGTCGGGAAGGTATATATACTTGATTAAAGTTTATCAGTTGTTAGTCTTTAAACTTCACTCCTAATAGACTATGAATGAACAGAGAGAAGGGAGCTGCTGATATATTATGTTTTCAATAAATTAAAACTAATTATGAATTATGATGTCATCGAGTATCCGGTGAGACGAAACTTTGACCATCCTCCCGGCAATATATTAGTTTGATTTAATTTCATAGAGCATTTATGCTCTAGTGTTTTTAAACAATGAGCTTTAAGACAAACCATTTCTTCATTTATACCAAGCGAGAGAATATAATTTGTAATAAGTTTTAAAAAATAACATGATTGGCTGGCTTTCACTGTAATATAAATGTAGTTAACGAATAGGAGTGAATACTTAGGGAAATATGAAATGCATGTATATTCGCTGCCTAATACACATTTCCTAACTTATCTTCTGTAGTGGAATGAGTTTTATGTTTAAATCAAAAATTCATGTGGTGAAGTGGTTTTAAGTGGGCTACAACGTCGTAATAAGAAAATCCCACTCATTGGAATTACATTTCATTTGTTAATTGTCGTCATGCTAAATAAAATAAGTATAGTAGAATTGATCACTAATAACTACTACACGTTGCTATCTTTAGAGAAAGTAAATATTCTAGAAAGATAATATGGGTGCAATCCACTTGAAAAGATTTAGTTCATTTATTATTTCCGACAGTTTCATTTTGTGTTAACCAATATTAAGTTCGAAATTCTCATTCAACTTATTAAGTTTATTTTTGTGTATCTCACTTAAATAACACAAGCCCTTCATTCAATGCTCAAACAGGTCTATCCGATGGGAAAATTTTATAATAAATTAATTACGAAACTTCTGAATCATCTGCGAACGCATAAAATTTTTGTCAACCAAACTCTTTTCCAAAGACAGATGGCAGTTAGCAGTGGAATCCAGGGTGCGCGTTTCGTCCTATTTGGGACCCGTCAGATGGATGTACCTTCGTCGCAGTGTTGATGTTTACTCAGAGACCCGAACCCAGTAACGTTCGCCTCAAACGCTATTGCGTTGCCTACTTAGCGACCGAGTCCTGATAACGACTAACTTGTGTAATGGGAGACTGATCAATTGGAGTCCTAAACAACAATGGGTAGATTAAAACAAACAGTGTTAAATTAACAAACTCTTTTCCGTTCATGGTTTCGCAACGATTACTCGTATATGCGATAGTTTCACTTGACATTTAACATTTATGTTTGCAAAGTTATTCAAAAAGTTATTATTATTCATGTAAATTAAACAACAGTTAAGGTGAAAAATTATTTCGTAGCATTTGTTACAATATCTAAAATTCGAAAATCCATATTTTTAAGTAAACAAACGTAGTTCTAATATGAATGCGAAAGTTTCATAACATCGAGGTTCAGTGATGTAAAAGTGTTGCAAAATTATGCAGTAAACAAAAAATTGCTGGGGATATTTTCTTTAAATGAGATGTAAACTATTCTTAAGGGACTAGATGGAGTTCAAATTTCACTTTTCTATTTCTTCATATGTTTCCATTAAATGTTTAACACTTGGTAAGTGAATATCTGCTCGTTGTCTTGCACTGTGTACACTGTTTGTAGTCGTTTCATCCGAAACAGGGGTATCATTGTTGTGAAGATTGAGATTATCTACTGAATTTAAACATGAACGAAAATTTTGTTCGATGTGTTTTTGTCGATATTCACGGGCTGATCTAATTCGACTAGGTTGCCTTTCACTCAAAAGGAAAGGTTTTGGTGAAGTATGTATGGACTGAATATTTAATAGTCCTTTAATATCTCCAATCTATAAAAGTGTGAATAGTTACAACAATTGATCATACATTAAAAATATTACTTGAGAGTATTTTCAACTTGTATATACTTTCATAATAATATTAATTAACCAACTTTAACGAAGACTTGGTGTCTAAGGGATCTTCAAAAAGACAAAATAATTAGTCCGAGTAAGATTATGTAGTAAAAAGAAAACTTTTTAAAGTATATTTTGTCATTCAACTGGAAATATTAACAAGTTACTTATGAACACTGATATCTCTCATTTATTTTAAAAGCAAACAGATGAAAATGTTGTCACTTTTTATGATAATTATAAGTACATATGTCGGTAAACTTTCAGCCTAGAGAAAAGCGTCTATAACAGTCTCCACTTGTTAGAATGAAGTTTAATCAATAAGATTAACTATCACTCACCTTGTGAAATGTTTTATTAAAGGTAGGTTTATTTATTGCTTAAAATAGCTCAAGATGGATAAATTAAGTGTCATTACGCCATCACTGTTAAAACGACATGATAGTTTTACTACTAAGTTTATTTTGATGTTAATTTTATCTCGTAAATGGTTTAGCGAGAATTCGCTTCTCTACCTTTGCTCAGGTAACACTGTCAATTGTCTTATAACTAGGTGCATCAAATAATTTGGAACTTCTTTTGTTGTATAAAACAGGAATTTCTTTGTTATGATTTTTTAGGTTATGAGCGTAAAACATCACTTGATCAATCTTCCGATAAATCACCACACAAATATTGTGAAAACTGCGAGCAATAATTGGTACGAGTGTTTATATTCTGATAATGGACTCTAACATAAACCCATCCCTTCTTAAATGTATGAATCTTTTTAATGAGTGTAGTGTAGCTTAAGAAAAAAACACAATTGCGAACATGGAGACACTCATAAATTACATACAACTACAGTAAACATAAATTTTATTGCTTTCATAACAATGGTCCCTTGATCGTGACAGTCTTTTGCTGACTAACTAATAAGAGGGGGAAATATTCCAAATTTATTGCCGGGGTTTTTGTTATATTATGAAGATTCATTAATATACATTTGGATGATACGAGAAAAAGCCAGGTTGTATGGGAGAATTTTCGTGGCTCAGATGTAAAGAAGAGTTGTTAGGAGACAGGCTTCGTATTGTGAAACTACCTAAGTATTACTTTACAGGTAAACTTTAATGTGATAGAAAAAATACATTTGTAAAATGATTTTCCATTAGTTGTAAACATCCAAATAATTTACGCTTGAATAAGGTTTGATAGGGAAAGTGGAATGTAAATGTTCCATATATGTTTACCATGATAAAATGGAATTTATTATTCCCTATCAAAAAATAATTATGAGGATCATTGAACCTTGAAATATATATGAACTTTGCGCATTTTAGGAGACATTTTAGAAGTAAACTAAATTCAATCTACTTTGACAATATTACTCTATTATCGAACAAAAAAGAAAATTTTTACTTTTAGGAGACATAAATTTACCGATAGCCAGATAGGTACTTATTAAACATGGAAATTGGTTAAAATTTTTTGTATTTAATTCTCAGCAACGAACATTATGAAAACAAAAACTTTACCTTCATGTTTATATGCCTTATGGGCAAATTTTTTATAATGTACAAATTAATTGTATGCTTTTTTAGTTGGTGCATATAGTGAGACAGGTAAAACACAGATGGTATATTTTCTAATAACAGAATAGACAGAGAAGAAATTCTCTTCTCTTATTGAAGTAGTATGGATTGAAGAAACGATTTCGGTTGCATAATTTATCTGTTTTGCTCATATATATGCGTCGGATTATAGCTAAGAGGGGGGCAAAGTCCGGCCTTCATTTCCGTTTAGTGCTCCTTGGATAGTGGGTGATGTTTTTCCTAATAAACTAACGTAAGCAGCACTGGATTGACCAACTAGTTCGTAATCAGATAGAGATCAAACTAATCACCCACTGTCTTTAATCTTGATTATATGAGAAGAGAGGTCGATTTGAATCGATAGTATGACTGAGGCATTGGAGAAAATTCTCCTTTTGGTGCCATAGCAGACTAGTCTGAAAAGGCCGTAAGATCTAGTTGGGGCGGCTCAGAGAGTTGACCATAAGCTGTGCCATAACCAGTGCACAGTGGTCGACATTAAACCGGCTTGTGGTAAGAACATGAAGTGGGTACATCGTCTATGACGACTTACTTACATATTGATTTGAATACTCAATATTCATTCAGTGAAAACGCTGCTGGGCTTGGGGACCTGGATCGTTCTCATCTATGTCTATGTGCATATCATTGAGTGCATGGGCCTTGGCTTATGCATTCTACATATGCATGTATCATATACTTGCGTGCAAAAACTTGTATGCCAAAATGTATTTGTGGGAGGTGTGGATATGCCTACTCTTCCCATCGTTACATGTACAAGATACTAGCAACCGCGCTCATCTATACCGATATTTATATCACTGGAATGTATATGTCTTTGATATCTACATTTGAATATATGCATATGAAGCATACTTGGGGATAGTTTCCACGTTTCTCCATTGGTGAACTCATTAGTAGCTCATCAGCGCTTTTCGTATACATAAAAGCTTTCAAAAGTGATAGAAAAAGAGTATTATAAGTCAGGAAGAATACGTCCGCACTACATAATGTGAGTTAAGTTAATTGCCCATACTGCTGATATCATAATCCCTATATACGCATATTCTTTAGAGTCCAGTCGCACCGTCTTTTCAAAGTTCTTCTCTACGTGAGAAGCCATGGGGCTTCCACACTTCGTTGAGCGGGTAACTGTAAAACTGTAACTAAAAGAAGCTTGGCTACGACCTCCGCATAAATATTGATTTTGTTTTAAAATACTATAAACTTGAATTGTCCCGCCAGATGATCCCATGTAACTTGGACAATTCCCCGTAATACAATATTTCAGCCGTTACGAATAATAAAGAAGTATATATCATGGGCTTGTACAGTCTTTTTATCTGACTACACGAATAAAATACTGAACATGAGAGTACAATAAATGTCTTTGCGTGAATAAGGCTGGAAAAAATTGTGTGTACAGTATTCATTTCTATAATATTATCAAACTAACTAACTACAGTATTTATAGAAGCTAGGTAAAAAAGTAATAATGATGTGAATTATCAAGTAGGAGAGCTTTGACCTGGTTGGTGAAACAAACACGTTCTATTAATTAAAAAAGTGGTTATGGCGAACCTGATGAGTTTTACCAAGTTTCGAGAAGTCTGATAATTATTCTTCACTATAGTTAAAATAATTGGATGAAAATGTTGTTCGTCATTGCAACCATGTTAACTGCAGGAGTATTTGTCCATTTTTATTCCATTTGAAAATAAAATATTGTTTAACTTTTGTAATTTAACAGATGAGAAAATATATTTGCTTGATCAACCAATATGTGATGTTTAGTGAATTGTGTCTAATTCTAAAATGTTCATTCTGCCTTAACCGAAAGTTATAAATGAGAATTTTTAGACAATTCTACTAAGATGGACATTTTTAATGAATAGTTAACCGTATTTAAAGCGTAGCCACTTGGAGCCCTTATGGGGTTACTGTCGGTCCCAAGACCATATAAAAGAAGGAGGGTTGGGCATGAGGCTAACCATCCCATCCCGTAGGGAACTAACTCGCTAATAAAACACTAACCAGAAAAAATAATTCAAACCATTCAAACTCTGTCCTGAGGGTTAAAAGGTCTTCATTTGGAAGAGTTACGACGCCTCATTATGAAAGCCGAGTTCCCTCGGAATTTACAAGGCTGATGACCCTTCTAACAACCAGAGCAACTATTAATTAAGGTACACGGAATGCTCGTACAATGTAGGAGATCGGGAGAGTCATCCAAGTTGCTGCAGAAATGAAGAAATACAACCTGGAGGTGTTTGGAATCAGTGAAACACATTGGACGCAGGTTAGACAACATGGACTAGCTTCAGGCGAGCTGCTGTTATACTCCGGTCATGAAGAAGAGAATGCTCCACATACACAATGAGTTGCACTGGTGCTATCCAAACAAGCACAAAAAGCACTTGTAGGACGGACATCTCATTGACCCAGGATCATCAAAGCCACCTTCGAAACAAAGAAAGAGGGCATTACAATGAACGTCATCCAATGCTTTGCGCCTGTCAACGAATACAATGAAGACGTTAGAAATGAATTCTACGATAGGCTGCAGTCGATCGTCGAGAAATGACCAACAAAGGACTTGACCATTCTGATGGGATAGCTAAATACCAAGATTGGAATGGACAACACTGCAAATGAAGACATCATGGAACGACATGGACTGACTGGGAGAAAGGAACGGAAATGTTGAGAGATTTGTAAACCTACATGCCTTCAACAAACTGGTCATAGGTGGCAACATATTCACACATAAACTCATAGACAAAGCCACATAGACTTCACCGGATCACACTACACAGAACCAAATCGACCATATCTGCATCAATAAAATGTTCAGGATGACGATGGAAGACGTAAGAACCAGGAGAGGAGTTGATATAGCCTGAGATCATCAATTGCCGTTGATCAAAATGAAATTAAAACTCAAGAAGCACTGGACAACGGGTCAGTCAACACTACAAAATTTTAATGCGGCTTTTCTTCGAGATACAAGCAAGTGAAGAGAGCATCGAAGTCGACAAACGTAAATATGTGGAAGATCTAGCAATGATGGCGGAAAAGGCTGCAAGAGAAGGAAACATGAGATAGTTGTATGATACAACAAAGAAACTCGCTGGAAATTACCGTAAGCCAGAACGACCAGTGAAAAGTAAGGAAGGCAAGGTAATCACCAACAAGTGGATAGAGGACTGAAAAGAACTCTTGAATCAACCAGCCATATTGAACCCACCCCACATCAAAGAAACACCCACGGATCTCCCAACCAATGTTGGCCCACCAATAATTGAGGAAATCAGCATGGCCATCAGACAAATCATTAGCGGTAAAGCAGCGGGACAACATCGCAGCAGGGACACTGAAGGCAGATGTAGCAGTAACTGTAAAGAAACTCCACATTGTCTTCAGTAGGATATGGGATGAAGGACAAGTACCAACAGACTGGAACGAAGGGCTCACAATGCCAAAGAAAGGCAATCTCAGCAAGCGTGATATTTACTACGTCTAAGTCTCTGATCTTCAAAGTAACACAGATAAACTTTAACCCAAAATCTTAGCTAGTTGATTCAAAGAATGGTTACACATATCATCATAGTGTTTTCATAAGGTGGAATCTAGAAACGATAGATACGCAACTCTTTATTGCATTATAGATGATATTCAAGCGTAATCGAACTTAAATGCAAATTTAACATAATACTTACCGAATTCATTCCATTGTGAGCATCCCCAGCACTTTTGGGACGAATCGACGTTTTGTGTGGAACTTTCAATTGATTGTTATCATTATAATAAGACAGAGTATGAAGGCGATTCTCAGCAATATCATCTAACTCATGGAAATCGGATGTTCTTGGTGTTTTTCCTGTCTGATAACCGTAAATACATAATTTGTCATCCAGAATCCCCTTAATTCTTTCAGTTGATATGGAAGGTATTGAGTATGCGCGACCAGATGAAATTATGTTTTCGTACGATTTTTGAGTTCCTTCAAAATAAAGTATAAGGTTATTTGAAATTTTCATCAGAACTGAGAACATACCATAACTCAGTAATCCCTGATACTGTCAAAATCATTCACATTGCATAGGAAGTTTCTCCTTCTATGTATAAATTACTTACAACGTGACAGTCATGGTTTCAGTCCCTCAAATCAACTGTTACTTATTATTCTGTGATTGCTTGTTATATAAATGTGTTATCTTTAACTAACTTCATTTAATAAACTGTTGATAATCAGGCAAATGTTTATCATAGTTTATTCCATAGATATTTCTTTGAACTAGTTTAGAAGTATACAGTTTGCATTATTTAAACCAGACTTTTACTAAAGTGAGTGGTATGATGAATAATTTGTCTGTAGTTTAGTCAATACAAGAAAATCACCCCGAAATGTATATTTTCAATAAAGGTAACATATTGAAAATATCTAATGATTGTTTTAGTAAAATATGTAGTAATATGATATGAATTGTTAGTTTATAAACACTAGAAACAGTTTTATACAAATCCAACTTTTCATATCTCTTTTCACACTCATTAAAATGAATAAAGTTACCTCGCTTTCATAGTTGAAAGCGTGAGTCAATTGAAGCTATCTCGATTTTCAAAGTTTCGTTTATTTTCGATATTTATTCATTTTATTTCATTTATGTTCATTTAAACACTCGATTTTGAAAAAAATTCAAAAAATCATTTCTTTTTATGAAATAAAATAGTGTGTTATGTATCAAAAATGTAATTTATCCATTTTATCAGAAAGGGATTTTGTGGAGATTTAGTATTTTCATAGTTGAAAGCGTGAGTTACTGCTGAGGAGTCCCACAATGGGACGAAACGGCCGTCCAGTGCTTCCAGGTTTTCCATGGTGGTCTAGCTTCAATTGACATACGCTTTCAATTATCCATTTTATATTATTAAATGAAAATAATAATATAAGTAGTCAATTTATTTTTTAGTTAAAATATGAGTAGTATCTATTAGATTAACCAAAGTTTAATGATACTCTAAAATACAATATTTAAAGTTTTATAACTCTGTATTCGGTTTTATTCAAGAATATATATCGACTTTCATTCCAAACTGATCTTATAGAAAACTTGATAATTTTACTTACAACTTATTGAACTTACAAATCAAATTTTATAGTTGAAAGCGTGAGTCAATTGAAGCTAGACCACCAAGGAAAACCTGGAAGCACTGGACGGCCGTTTCGTCATATTGTGGGACTCCTCAGCAGTGCGCATCCACGCCCTCGTCTCGCGAGATTTGAACCCAGGACCTACAAGTCTCACGCCAGAGCACTTAACAGATAAACCACCGAGCCGGCATCAACTATGAAAATACTAAATCTCCACAAAGAACCCCTTTTGATAATAATAATCAAATTTAAGCTTTTTGTTGAAACAGGTCGTAAGTAGAAGCTTCAAGTATGGAAAATACATTTTTCAGTTTAGTTTGGAAAGTTAATTCGAGCTTTATTTCTTATTGATAATAACAATCATAATAATATTTATAGAATAGATTAAAATAAATTTATTAGTTTTGGAAAGTAAACTGACTACTACTTTCTACTTCAGTAGTCTGGGCAATTGTTCTGTAAGCTAGAAAGATGTTCATTTTTGAAATACAAAACTAAAGAAAACAGTTGTAGGTGGTTAAACTATAATAAAAATGAATTTAGAGGCTGTTTAAATTATCTACTCAATCTTCTTGATTAATGGATTTTGTCAATCTGAATATTTTATGGCTTATAGAAATAAAACACTAACTGAAAAGAATAGGTTATAAACTATGTAATTTACATATTACGTAATTCATTTCAGAAAAAAACTGACGTTTAAAAAGTGTGATAAGTGGAGAATATAAAGAGAGACTTTTAATGACTGATAACTGTCCGATTTGGTTATGAATAATTTTATTGTTTCTTTGGTGAAAGCGGAAACATTTTATGAGAACAGTTTAAATTGAAATTAGTTTTCGTCACGGACTGATATCAATCTGTGAATGAATGAAAACCATAGAGTAATTGAGAACTGTTTTATTTTAATTTATGGCTTCTCAGTATAGTGTGTCATAACCTTAATGAGGATCAGAATTATGATGATAAGTCGCAATTGGTGTTTAGTCATGTCTAGAGTGAGGGGAGCTCAACCCACCAATTGAATTAGATGATATCAGGCCATAATGTGAACTATATAAAGTTGCCCTAATGAACCATAAGATTCCAAATCGTCGGTCTGTAGTTAGATAAATTTCGTTTAGATAATGAGGTCTTTGTTTAGATCTCTGGCTAAATCGTATTTACTCACTTCTTAGATGTCCCAAACTAGAATAAAAAACATATATCCCGTAGTATACGATTTTCACTGATTCCTCAATTGATATAAAGCCATGACTGGAATCAGCTTTAACAGGAAACATTTTTATATAAAACAATGAATTATTTAAATAATATTGACCGATCGAATGAAAATAAACTTTTTGCTCATGTACCACATATACATTAAAAAGCAAAATCTGTATTTAGTTGTCTGTACATATTTTTTTCAGTATTGTGATTTTTGCCAGAGATAAGAAAAATTTCTTTTTCATTCTACTTTATCCAAGTATACTGCTAAATTTTCCTAGTTGTATTGTATTCATAATCGAGTTGATCTGTTTAATGGATATGATGCAAGGTTGCAAAACAATATCAGAAATTACTTGGTCTCTCATAATCTTAACCATGATTGTTGATTTTGTGAGCAAGTCAGTAATCTTTACGTTCAATAAAAACCTACAGATTATATTTCCACATAGAATAAAATCGTCTACTTAATGATGAGTGTCCACTTTCTCAATTGGTAATGTTCTATACAAATTAATACATATTAGCGACCTGTTTTAAACTAGATCTCTAAGTGTCCTAGCAAGAAGTTATCCAATTAAGGGAGCTCAAGATTGAGAATTATATCCACTGATGAAAGCTATGTAACTTAGGGTAGAAAACGTGACTGAGTGGTTGTAATGTATCATAATTGTTACATTATTTGAAAAGTTCTTGATTCAATTGCAAATGATCAGTTTGTGTGTTGGGATATGAGAATATACAAGCAAACAATACCAAGTAAATTTAACTTAAACTTTGTTGTTCAGCTATAATTGTCACTGTGAAATCTCATTATAATTATTAAGGTAAAAGAAAATTTTGAAGAATTGAACCTCTTCTCGAAAAAAAGAAGCATAACGAGTGTTTACTAGTACTTTTATATTTCTTTTTAGGGGAGACTTAGTTCAGACTAAGTCAGACGAAAGATTTCATGAATCATGTTGTTTACAATCTGAATATAAAATCTACTAAAGAGTTTTATCGTCTGATGTTTAACTAAGAAAATTTAGGTGTTTTTATTATAGAAATACATTTGAAAATATACAATTGATTTACTACTGTTAACATAAAGTTAATATATATACAAACCATAAAGAATGGTAGCATAAAATCAATATTGTCTATTAAAATCAGTCATATAGTAAGTACCTGCTTAAAACTAACAAGCTATTTTAAGTAAAATAATTAACATTATGAAATGTAACACCATAGTGATAATATTAGAATGGTGATAGATTATGTTGCTAATAAATAGAAATTTATATCGGATTAATCATCACATGGATTTTGAAAAATCACTTTTCATAAAGTTAATGAATACCATTTTTATGGGGAAAACAATTATAAGTTAACTGAAAATTTTCCCTGTCGATCAATAAAAGCACAAAAATGTCGAATAAGTAACTATAGCATAAACATTTTACTGAAGTTAACCATCTTTTTTTGAAGTCAACATATTATTGTTTGATTTTTTGAGGTCAATATTTAGCGATTGAGATTTCCTACATTTTCCGCAATTATCATTTAGTATTCGTGAACCATTTATGGTTTCACTTTAATTCTTGGTGACTTTAATGATTATGGTTTTCCGTATAGAAATAGAAGTAATCATCATAACGTAAATTACTAATGAGAAGTAATTACTGATGAAAAAACTAATCTCAAGATGGCTTTTTTAACGGATTAAAACCATTACGATGTCTTCATTAAAGGGATGAAGAACAATTTAAATGAATGTGCTATCTAAGTTAGGATACGTTACATTATTTTGTACTCAACATTCCATTCTTCCGAATTAAAAAAAAATTGTTTCAAATAAGAAATATAGGCATTCATTCGTCACTCAAAAACCTACTTGGATATTGATTTGGTAATCTTGGTGAAACAACCTTCACAATATCATTTTCACTTAAACTACTTTTCTGTTTTGTGTACAGTGAGTTAGTTTTCCTCGGAGTGCCTAAAAGTAGAAACATAACAAGTTAATCTACTCAGAACAACTGACTTCATCATTTCATTATGGCATTAGTATATGAACATTTCTTTCGGGTTTCGAAGCACAATATATTTTCAAGAAAAAAAAATTGAATAAAGATATTCGGCATTTGATAGCATCATTAATCATTAAATGATTGAATGTGTATTTTGTTTTACAGTGAACTCATCGTATTGGTGAACTGGCAATCAAGTGAGTTACCGTTCATATAAGAAATACGATTTATTACAAACAAATCTGGTGATACAATAATTGTAAGGATGGCAAGCGATATTCTATCACTAAAATACTTCATTGATAGTGACAATAATAACGTCTTAACTTTTTGTCAGTAAAGTCATATTGACAATATTTGACAGAAGACACATGGGAAATTAGGTGAGCTGCTAAATTTCCGTGAAATTAATACAATACCATTGATTGAATTCGTTATTAAGTATTCAGCAATTATAGTTATAAATTTATAACTATATTGTGTACATATAAGTTATGTTTGTTTCTCTTAATGAAACTGCTTTTTATATAGTAAAAAGAGTATAGATGGTTTTGAGGTTGGACAATTTTAATCGAATATTTTGAATTTAAGTTGTAGGTCCGAAATGGGTTCCATAATTTTTCTTCTGACAATTCATAAAGTTTAGGATGACACATACAACCGATGGAATAAACTGAGAAAATCCATTATGTCATTTACATTAAAATTTAGAGTAAATCATTGTTGTCTTTTAGAAACTATAAAGTATGTTTGGCTTTAGGTTCTTAAGGATTGTGAATGATGATTTTCATCAAGTTTCCGTATCAGACAAAAGACTGACCTTTCGAAAATCTGTTAGAGTCGATATGTAGAAACAAATTATGTTTTAAATGCTTAAAAGTAAGGTCACAAGAGCAAAGAATAAAGTAGTAAGCTAGTGATGAATCATCTGATATTTAAAACTCTCATTACCAAACATGAGTTTCAAGAATGAATTGAGAAGATGGAGTTGAGCTGAAATATTCGATAAATTTGTTCATTATACTTCGAACAGTATAATAATAGAAACTCATGTCAATTCATCTCTTTATAAACATCATGAAAGGTCAATTAAATGAAAAGTCAAATAACCTCTACGTGTTAATCTAAAAGAGAGAAATGGCATAATATACAAGGAATAAGCTGTCACACTACCCCAGGCGTTAAAGTGAATAAAAAATTACCAGGGCAGATTCAAGGTAAGAACGAAATTGTTTCTGTACATATAAGGGATGCTTACAATTTTTAGAGCCCAAATCCTTTACAAATCTAAAAGTTTACTCCTAATAATTTCCGTATAAAGTTTTAAAGATTATTCTAGGGTCATTCTTACAGTTTGTTTAAATGATACATTTTGTTATCGAGGAATATGGTGAAGTATCCTAAGCTAACTAATTCTGTATCAGTTTACGATCACGTTTTATCGACCTCGATTGAATGGCTCCATTACCCACGGTTGTATTGTAACAGATGGAACCTTTGAAAGCTAAATTATTGGCTTGTTTAAGAGGGTTTCTTATAAACTGGTGTCATCATCTCTTCTACTCAGGATAATATTGAAAAAGTCTGCTGATAATTATTTTCTTCGTCACGAATTGGCCCGATTTCATCCTGTAGATTATAAGCTCTATCTAAAAACTGAATTACATCTAAGAGGTTATCATATATAACTCATATATTGTTCACCTTCTTATACATAGAAAATTCCCTGGTCAGATCATTCGTCATACCCTTAACAAGTAACATAGAAACATTTGGTATGAGAGGTTTCAAGGAACTATTCAAAGAAACACAGTCAATGTGTCGGAAATGTTTTTGCTTCTACTCTTAGACTTGTATATATTCATTTCTTTTAAGTGAACCCAATTTGAAAGAAAGTGGAAAACATTGAAGCACCGATTTAAGTTTTACGGTACATTATATACATTATCAGCATTAGTAGATCAAAGTGAACCAAGGAATGACTCTTTACAGCAGGAAACGCCTGTTGACTTCGCTTATAAAGTCCAGAAATCAACCACTTGTAACCTTATGAGACTGTAAATGTGACACACAGGTACAATATAAATATAACTCAAATATCAACCGAACGAAATATTAAAAAGTAATGCTGTGCTATCTGGTCCATACTAGACTAGTCGAGCAGAGCGTAAATCTATAGCTATTCATAAAGCACATCTTTGATTTGCTTACTGTTAAAAAAGTGCATCGATGATCACATTTGGACTAAAGCAGTCATCACAGTCCATGAAATAACAAAATTCTCTATTACCTAAGTTATGAATATTTACCATCAAATCAATTATACTGTCAACTAACAGGGAAAACTTATGCATTAGAAAAATTTGGAAAAATTAATAATCCATTACTTAAACAAATATTGACAAACCTTGAATTTTTAAGCATACAGATATATTATTTTCTAGATTTACAAGTTCAGAAGTTAATTCATTTATTTCAGTTAAATTTAGTCTTGTAGAAATTGAACAAGATTGACTTAAAGCATTCTTTGATTTTATTATCAAACAATCATTAGTGTTAACATTAATGTTTGAACATGATTTTGGGGGTTTTGTTGTTCGTAATTTTCGTTTAACTTTGTTTTTGTTACAATTTGTTGAATGTAACCCTAAAAAAAATCCGAAACATTATGAATTGATACTTTATACATAATAATGAAGTTGAATATTTATCTTAAAATTATAAACATTTAAAGAGTCTGTGAAACAACAATGGAAATATGGTTACTATGCTTACCTGTATACAATTTAATACTGTCAATGTTATGAAGACGTGTAGAAGAAAATCTATTAACTGATAAGGGATAGTTTTTCGTGGTTAAGTATAAACATTATTTCATGAATGGATAATGGCTAGCATTGGAATCCGGGACGCGCGTTTCGTCCCATTTGGGACTCGTCAGCTGGATGTACCTCCATCTCAGAGTTGATGTTCATGAAGTTAATTTCGAAGAGCATGTTAATACTTTAGCATGATTAGTTGAAGAATGTATTTTAATAATATATTACATAATAAGATAAATTTACAGTTTAGAATAGGATGTTTAGTGTCACTGACAAGTACACATTAATCAATACTAGTATTGCTTGATATTGATTATTTGTTGTTCCCTAACTTAATTCAAATCAGAAAACGGATATGTATTCGTGATTCAGATTTTGAAAGGAAATGATACATCCGGCTAATCAAATTGGAGTAAATAACACATGATTCAAAACTTATGCTAAATGATAATAAAAATAATATTTTTTCGATATTTTCGAATCATAATCTAATGGTTGAAAGTTGAGTATTTTAAACAAACTAGTCGCGGTTAAATATGAAAACAAAATAATTTCTATATGTAATACATCTAAAAAATGTCCTTAGAGATGATGATTTAAGCAAATCATTTATTTCATTAAGTTTTATCTCATGTTTGAGAAAGTATCATGGGCTAGAAATTATGAATTGTAATACTCCAAAGAGATTTAAGTAACAAATCGTTTGTTGAACAAAAAATATCCTCCGTCATATGTTTGAGGAGTTTATATGGATTCATAAAAACATTCTTGTAAATTGACTAATCATACGAATAGAGAATTTACGTTATCAGACGGAAAATTCATTTCAGGTAGTTGAAATCTTAAATCATTATGGATTATGACTTGAAATCACCGTTGTAAGATTTTAATGCTCTCTTATTGGACGATATACTTTGAGTAGGAGGATAAAATATCTTTATTAAAGAAGTACTTCCAAGGTTTTATTTCATAAAGCTTAAGGTCGAACGATTTATTGTACGTACTGATGGATGACTAATCAAGATTTACATTTTGGACTAGTTTTACAATGTGATAGTGTTTGATTGTATTAGCTTTAAATAAAATTAATGTATAAGGACTTGAAATTAATAGTATAATAATGTTAAAATATGATTTGTGATAAGTTGGATTGTATTTAAATTAGAGAAAACAAGATTCGATAGATTTACGTTATGTCTGGACATGTAACTGTGATTTCTTTGTCAACAATATCATCACAGTTGTTGATCAGTACTAGATAATATGTTTATTTCTAAGATGGTGAACAATAAGTGTCTTTATAAGGAGAATGAATTTTTTCATTGCTATTGGTTGATATAGGTAAAATGTAACGTCAGTTTTTGATAACTAAATACTACTTACAATTCATTTCTTAGACATAAATTGGGCACATTAATAGCACATTTTTGGGCCAGAATTCATGTCTTGTTCATATACTGACCTCTCAGAACTTTGTTATTCAAATTTGTAATCGGTTCTTAAATCACTTAGATACAAACAGGTAGTTATCTCACACTTATTTCATCTTAATGTCTGTAACAAGTACAGTAGAACACGAAATTTTGAAACTTATCAGAATGCCAATACTGACATATTTAATCTATAACTAAAAACAAATAAATTCATTTTTGTATTGTTTGTTTACATCTTCCCATCGATGTGTAGGATTGCAATCAACCAGGCTCTTATTGGCGTATATGCATTCTGTGAGGATTGCCTTGATATAAATCACAAGCATCATAAGCCACCATCATCTCTGCTTGAAAGCAAATAAAGCTCTTCATTTTCTTTAGTTATTCACAATTCTATTTATATACGACAAACTTTTATATTTCATTTACATGTTCTGTACTAGTATCGATCTCAGGTCACTAATAAACGGAGTAATGAGCAGGAAATAAGCGAATATCTGAAAAAATGGATATAAGAACATATTTGTAGTTTACAGATATCATTCACTTCAGCTTCAAGTACATTACGGGGCTTGATTTCACCAAATGCTATACACTGTTTATATCGCAAGTGATTGTGTAGTGAACGAGAACACGAGTGGGGACAATCAAATGTATTTAAGCACAAATTACAGACTATCTCACTAAATTCTGATAACCGTACAGTAAACAGTTAATTTGCAGAATAACAATCAATTGTCTCATTCATAGGAGTTCCTTCTGCAAATATCGGTCCGTCTTCTCTGATTTCATTGTTCATGCATTTTTCTGTTCGTTCCTTATCGATCTTCTGCCAAAATACATTCTATGTCTATCACCATATACTACTTATGTGGATATAAGTAGACCACACCACAATTCCAATAATTCGCATGTTTCTTTATTTTTGTGCCAGACATTGATAGATTATGAAACTTTTTAAAAATGTCTTTTAATTATAAGCCAGATTTGAAATAATCTACGATAATATGAACATGATTCATTAGCTGTTCCTTAATTTATCCACAAACATTCACAAAATGTACTAGGGATCCATCTGCTTCCTTTTGAGTTCCAAAAATACTTCCTATCTATTAAAGATCCCCATTGTGTAAATTAGAACAATCAGTTGATAAGGTTAAAAAGTTTCAGCATTTACTCTACGGTTTATCTAGTTAATACTGATCACTAAGTTCATCCAATAATTTGTCTTATCTGTCTCACTAATTTACGTTTAGTGAATTCATAAAAATAGGATAACTACTCGTTTATTTTTCGTCAGACTTACCAACTCTGGTGTAGTTCGGCTTGATTTTCTTTCCAAAATCTAAAGATTTCGAAATTTCTTGTTTAACTTTACTATTCAATGTTTATTTTGAATAAGAATTGTCATCGATATAAACACACTTACACTACCATTTGAGAACCAATTAGATAACTGTATAAATCTGTTGGTTTGACTGATAATTGTTTTACTAAACTGGAAAATCAAATTTAAGGATAAAAATGAAGAGTGTATATTGAAGAACGAAAAGAATGATTGTTAATTGTCTTAGAAAGGTACTGATAGACTAACGATGGAAAATGGAAATAGAATGAAGAAGACCTATATTACACAAGATAATATACATGTTGCCTATGTTTCATATAATGTAGAAAATGAAGGATAATAGGATTTAATCCTATCCTATTTCAAGTGCCTACTGATAGAATTATCTAAGTTGAAATTTATTCAATGTATAGAAATTCATCATATAGGGAAGTGAAGACATCATTAAATGATTTTTTTCTTAGTAAACATATTTTAATTATTTAGACTGGAACAATATAGATTGGGTATTTTGAACGACTTTTAAGCATTTGAAATTTGTAGTAATAAGCTTTTAATAACTGTTTTTACTAATATCGAATTTTATTTGCCCAGGACAGGGTTGGATGGAGAATGCTAGTGGGCGGCCTATGCTCCTCAACGAGGAGTAACAGGCGTAAGTAAGTAAGCAATATCAAATTTTATACTACAGGTCATAAATGGTCAAACATCTTTGCTGGGCATAATATTTTGTGAATGCAAATGCTCAGACAAAAATATTACCTGTTGGTTAATAACTTATGAATTGGTTCAATAAGTGTATGACAGTCAAGTATATCACTGTCATCTCTTCTTAAGTTTTTGATTTTTCCCCTATCCATATGTCCATAACTTAACTGACTTCTAAGATATCTGTAAAGATAAACAAAAGTCATGAAATTCTTAGTAAGTGGATTGATTTCATTAAATAGTTATCATGTAAACATTAACAGAGCTGGAAGGGATATGTGTTCATTACTTTAGTACCCATCAGTATGACATGAAGTTAGTTACATCATCCTCCGAATTTAAACATTACGATACCAGTCTCATGCTAAAATTCTTATAACTCTGTTTAGTAGAACGAAAGTAAGTGTTCAAACTAACAGCTCTATTGAAGTATTATTAAACCAGAATTTACAAAAGTCTCAGCTTATATATAATAACTCGATCGAATTTCTTCCTTATGAAAAAATTTTTGCGCGGAAAGTTTTAGTTACCGGTCATATGAAGTCTTAAACTGGTTATCAAAAATGAACTGTAAACTGTTATACGTTTTGTTGATACTATTCATTACAAGTAAACCTATCAGGGTAAACAAAATAAAAATTGATCACAAAAGGAAGTTGCATTATTCAAAGAATAAGGGTTTTGAAAAAAATGAACGGTTCATAATTATATCAGCATTTAAAAAGCAAATAAGATATGCACAATATAATTTCAGTTATTTCTCTTAATGAATAGAATTAGTATTATTACTCTTGTAGTAAATCTTTTGTTCAAGTAATCTGAATAGTGATTTTATGGTATTATAGAACCGTTGTAAGCATTTATGTTTGGTCAATTAGCCTATCTAGTGACTAACAATATGAATTTTACACTAATATGGCTTCTTTTAGCTTTAACAAATACAGAATAGTTGGACCTTTCACGTCTCCAAAACACATTTTTGTTATCTCAGATTTTTATTCATTAATCTAATCATAATTAAACTAATATTAATATGATGATAGATTGAGTTTAGATTCTATTAAAATAAATGATGTTATTTAATAATCTAAAGTGCTTAAACCTATTAAACAATGTTTATTCAGTCTTCTTCCATTTGGGTTAATACAGTGACTAAAATATCTTTGACAAATTTTGTGTATCGAGATCATAACCATTAGAAGGCGAAATTTTATTAGCCAAGTAGCAAATAAAACTAAATTTTAGTTGTTGAGTGACTAAGGTTAGATATGTGAATCATTGAATGCCACTTCAGTAGTTTGAAGGTTTAGCTCACTTTGAGAAGCCTTATAGTCTTACATTTGTCCCCTGACAGAGTCATGACTACTAACTCTTCGGGGGTCAGGTGATTATCTAAACATTTGTCCAGTGTTTTCTAGCTTTTAATGTTGGTCTAGCTACAGTTACTTCATGATGTAAACCACTAAATACAAATTAATAGTTCTAATATAACTTTATTCTCTATCAGATCGTGTTTGTGAATATACTTGCTGTAAAAAATATAACATATGTGAAATACGGATTTTTAAAAATCATTTAGAATTACTGTTTTGTTATACTGCAAGATTTACTTATGATTTATACATGAAGTTATTCAAGTTGTAGTACTTACGAAGAACGTGTAGGTCTTCCGAAGGGAGATTTCAATTTCATTGAATGTAAGTATGGCTTTTTTGGCTCCGGTCGGTAGTATTTGCGGAATGCAGATGTACTTATACACATTTTTCATTAGTTTTGTTCTAATCAGTATGAAAAAGTATAGTATAATATATAAATCTTACAGAAACGAATCATATAAGTGCGTTTATTGCTATAGGTTTGAGTTTATTTAATAAAGAAGTATAACGGTGTAAAATTTTCTCCTAATAAATGTAGGTATATATCAACGACATTTTTAAGTCAAGGAAATTGGGAGTAAACATTTATTAATAATTTTAATAGTTGAATTCATGAGTCGATGTAAGCTGGACCACCATTGAAAACCTGGATTTACCGAATGACCGTTTCGTCCTAGTACGGGACTCCTCAGCAATTCCGGACTTAAAGTCAGGACCTTCAGTTTCGTGAGCGAACGCCTAACCTCTGGACCACTGGGCCGGCATCCAACGGTGTTAATGTTTAACGGCAATCATCACAAACCCCCACTCTAATAAAAGTCTATTAATAAAGCACTGTAAGCAAAGATGGATGTTGGCTAGCAGTGAAATCCAGGAAGGGCGTTTCATCCCATTTGGGACTCGTCAGCTGGATCTACCTGTCCCAGAGTTGATGTTCACCATGGGACTCGAACCAGGTACCATTCGCCTCAGACGCCATCACGTTATTCACTTAGATACTGAATCCTGATGTCCACTTGTTTGTACAATGGTGTGAAGACCAAACAAACAATACCAAATGAATTTATTAATAAGGCAGTTATATCAAATTTGTTTACTATTCAGATATTACGTGGTTGGAGAGCATCTGTAGAAAATTATGATTTCAGCCTCATGTTAGTTGACCCTCGTTGTCATAGCTGGTTTGCAATCTTGAAAGAGCCAGTACATACAATGTTTGTCCTGGTAACATAAAACACAATCCAACGTGATGTTACATCATTTTGAATAGCTACCACATAAAAAGTTGATTGATAGAATCAATGTTTCAGTCTTTGGATCATGTAGTCAGTTTATAAATTGAAAGCAAACAAGTATGACGGTGGAATGTTATGAATCTTATGCACCAAGTAATCATTGTACAAATGAAAGAAGACTCACGTATATTTTTGTACATCCTAAATACACAAAAGTTTAATTTCATCACTAAAAACAAGCATCGTTGTTTCGTAACTATAAAAAGACCAGGTTTTAAGGTCAAATAATGATGACCTAGTTAGCAAAGCATGAATGATATTTATATAAGGGTTAGAGATAATCATTGTTTCAGTCTGATGTTCTATTGATTATCCTGTTTCATCACCATTGGTGGTCTTTATTAATAATTGACATCTGTTTACAAAGCTTATGATATGTACTAATAAACTTGATATTTTTGTTTTAGCAAATATTTACACTAGGTGAGATCGATAATTTCGGTGGAACGAATTGGCTGTTTCAGCTTCATTAGTGGACGCCAAAGTACAATTTCTTACTTAGCTTAATACTTATTATTATTTCCAATACTGAATTGAAGAACTTAAATAATAATCTAAATAATATTCATCACATGGTTTTGTGAATGTAAAGATGTTTTAAGAACCAATGACCAGAATAACTTTACAGTAGCCCCCAAATGCCCTGGTACGGTCGACGGTGGGTAGAGTCAGCTCTCCCTCTTGAACTACTCTCTCAAGGCTACATGTATACAGCCACTGTCAGGGAAGTCCTACTCACTGCATTCTCTCACCGGGTCGGTTACAAAATTGAGAGGACGAAAAGCGAATGTCCTGCGCTTTAACCGGGTAGGTAGACACGGAAAGTCCACCTAGGGGAGTTGGAAAGTCCTGTACCATTAATAACTTTTTGTTTCATTTCGTTTCAACAGCTACTTAGTGCATCAATTCACTTTGAATTTCATCGTAGTCTTCGCAATGTTCAATGATAAGATACTGTATTATTTAATTGAAATCATGATTTGATCATTACAAGACCAACACTGAAAACCTTAGAGCACTGGACGGCCTATTCGTCCTAGTATGAGACTCCTCAATAGCGCGCATCCACAATCCCGCATGCGCCAAAACAACCGAGCACCTTGAGTCTTGCGCACAAACACTTAACCTCTGGACCACTAACACCGCATCCTACTATCGACTACCAAACAGACTTTATTTTAACATTTATCGCTCTCACATTTCGTCTGATGCTTATTTTCTCCACAGTAACCTGTAATCAATAAAATGAGTTTACTCAGCATTACATTTCCGAAAAACATATTTGCTTGAACTTATAGCTACTAACATCGAACAAAGTGAGAAGTCAGCAAATTTCAGTTAAACAACTAATTACATTAAAATTTAGATTTTGGTATACGACAAATAAAACATTTTACGGATTCCATGAAAGTAACCTCCTAACCGAAAAATGTTGGACATAGTGCGTATTGGCATCATAGATAAGCAAAACTGCGACTTTCATCGATTTTATTCTTGTTGAATAAGGGGACTAATGAAAACACCATTCCAACTTCTTTAAGCCGTCAATAACATCCCTAATTCTGAAAGTCCGATAGTGATAGTTATTCCAGCATGAAACAGCTGAAATCTATACTTAGCTTAAACTTGTTGGTGAATAGAAATTTAGATTACCAGACGATTATCTGAAAAAAATCTACAAACAATGAACTGGATGTTTTGTAGCATTTCAATGCGTGCTTGAACAATGAAGAGTCCCATTTTTCCATCTTATCAACTCTCTTATTATCTCTTAGTATCTTGAGTGATATCTGACTCACTACGTCAGTTGATACCTCTCTCTAAAATCTATCTTCAAGCTGTCCATGACGTTTGGTTTAGAATAGTACACTAGTTAATATCTGTTCGTGAAGAAAGCTAACTTCGAAACATTTTGTTTTATTTTGCAAGGAATAGCGTTTTCGCGTACACATATCTCTTGAACATAAAATAACCGGACAAACCGTTCGCAAAAATGATAAAGTTTTACTGTCTGAATGTTTTACTTTATTTAAAAGAAAGAGAATTTCAACGGATTCAAGAGAGCTATATTATAATGTAAAATAGGTTTGGGATGTATCCAATATATTCAATGTATTATTCAGTGGGACTTGGGGATTCTTAAAGTAATCCTATTACTTTCATAGATATGATTAATACAAATATTAACGATAGGTACAATCTTATTCCAGTAAAGTGTTTGTGAAATCCCTTGACCACCAAGCTTAGAATATGCAGACGAATAAGGCCTCATAATTCCCAGCTAACTCTATATATATAACTCCGAAAATACTCCTCATATTTGTACATATGTTTGCATTGTTAGTTCTGAATGCTGAAAATATGAAAAATAATTGTAGGGCAGAGTTACACTACTTATGAGTAATATAAATCTATAAATAAATATAATTTGAAACTTTTTGATGCATTTAAGATAAAGAGGAAGCATAGTTTATCAGATTCATGTTTTATGTTGTTGCAGTATGTTTCAAGTGAGATGTTTCAAGCGAGGGTAATAAGAAATGAACTGTTAAGTTTTTTCTTTTGCAAACATTCAGGTAAACCCACAATTACCACCAATTACACATGATAGTTCATTTAGTATTGTTTGTGGCTATCAGGACTCAGTGGCCGAGTGGATAACGTGATGACGTTTGAAGCGAAAGGTACTGGGTTCGAGTCCCAGAGTGAACATCAACTCTGAGATGCAAATACATCCAGCTGACAAGTCCCAAATAGGACGAAACGCGCGTCCTGGATTCCACTGCTAGCCACTGTCCATCTTTGCTTACACATGATAGTTGTTCTTCCCTTGACCATTGTATTTACCTTCAAGTGGATTGACATAAACAGTCAAAAGTGAAATCACTTGGATATGTGTGTCTGCGATGAAACATAGGATTTGTTGGGTTAATTACGATTTTTATGGTTGGATAAAATGTTTTGCTTAATGAACGTTGAACATTTCGTTCCAGCAAAAAGATATTTAACTCACAAATGAATGGTAGGCGGACGAAGTTGTATTTTAGGTACTAGAAAAACTAACAGATTTCAATGTTACATGAAATTTCAGACTACCTGTAAGTCTTGCATTGCTCATTATCCAAAACTGATTGTCCATAATATGTTTTGAAAAGAATGTTTTGATATTTTTAAGTTGAGGCGAAGAATTAGTTAACTTATCCCTAGTTTTCAGCTGATTTTTCCAGTAACATCAGTTGGTGATATAAGAAATATATAAAGTATAAAAAATACCCTGCAAAACCACTTAGTTTTATCTGACCGGTTGTATTACATTAATTCTGTTTAGAAATAATAGTGAATATCTTGTGCAACACATAGGCAAGAGTTGTATGATTACTTATGAGGAAAATGTTTAGAAGTTGTTTATCCAAAATAAGAAAAGATAGATTTTTTGACCGAGTTTTTGATTTCATATGAGTAGTTCCCGGTATTCCTTTGCTCCCAACTAAAACTAGAAAAACAAAAATATTGTAAAGATCATCATGAAAGTCTTAGAAAATAGGTAGTTTGTGGTTATCAATGAAATATATGATGTGCTCCGGGCTCTACAGAGGATTGGTGAACTGAGTTGTACTTGAAACGTTTACAGTTCAACTCGAACCCATTTCCTAATCGTAAAAGGTGAACAGAGTTCAACATTATCAACCCCATGAATCTCATTTATACCAGATGTTTTGCCATAAAGATTTAGAACAACTATAACAATGTAATTATGATGACAAAGTTTACACTTTCGAATTCCAAGGGGTTTACTTCTTCAACTTTTATCTTAAAGTTCGTTTTTATATTTCAACAAGAAACTGGAAGTATAAGCTTGCCCACAGGAAACTGATACAACAGCTTAGGTTGTCTCTATTTAGTATGGATCTCTTCAATTGATTTTTTTGTAAATGAATTATGAATAATCTGGGTTGAAAACAATATTTTACTACCAGAAAATTGATTGTTACCTTTTTGTTTGATTCGCATACATACTATAACTTATGTATTTCGTTACCGCTTTCCATTACTTTATTTAATTTAATTATACGTCACTCAGATGATTTAGAAATGTTATTCATTAACAGTCTTTCTTTTTTGACTTCAGTGAAAATAATATACATTTTATTGACCTTTTGTACACACAGTTTTTCCTTGGCATACCTTACCTATTAATTTATATCTTTTTTCATCAAAGTGGTTTTTCATAATTATATTGTTCTATGTATTCTGATGTATTCACTAATCCTTTAAATGTTACATAATGATAGAAATACTAGTAGAGGAAAGGAATCTATAGCCAAATATTACATAAGATATTTACTTTTTCTCCTCTTCTTTTTAATGTTTGTTACCTGTTGTTTTCTTAATTTAGGTCAAGTTATTTGATAAGTTTTTTGTTGAATCATTTCGCTTTATTTATCGTTCCTTGTATAACACACTCCCTTGATTGAAAAAAAGGTGTTATAATTCATGACTACCGTTTCTTATCAAATATATAATCTCTATATACAGTCATAAACAAGTCAAAAATAACATTTAATATTACCAGAAATGTTTTGGTATGAATTCGTGATCTAAATATAATAAATAAATGCACGTTAATTTTGAAGAAGAAAAGAACAACATTTTTCTTTGCATAAAGTAGACGAATAGGTGTTATACTATTGTTGTTGTTACCTTTTTATGTGTGTAATGATTGGATGAAATATTCAATATAATATTTAACATTTACCCTACTAATTGATTGATTATTTTTATTGTGAAAGAATGTTCTTTTTACTGTTGGTGCAGTTGGGGTGAATTAATGAATAATACCAAAATGTTACAGTATTCAGATATATGTAATGAATTATTTCGTTTCATGGTAAAGATTCAAATTTCTTTTTAACGAATGATTAACAATGCTAGTTTTATTTGGATACTTATGAAGAAATAACTTGGTAATTCGGTTAGATTATTAATTATTAAATTCATTAAAAATTAAAAGGCAACGGACGACTTTTTTCCTCAAATAGAACTTCTCAGAATTGTGCATTCAAAATGATGAAGAAGATTGAACTGAGAACCTTGTAGTTTCTCGACAAACTTTTAACTTTTAAACCGACGAATCAGTATCCACGGGTGTAAATGATTAGCTTCAGTTGACTCGTAGCATTTTACTACCAACTTCAGTTTCTTTTGAGCGAATTAAATACTTCACATCGAACATGATTGAACTCGGAGATGGTTGATAAGATTTATAAGTGCATTGTATATAATTTGAGTGATATTGTATTTTGAAAACATTTAAATTATTTTAAGAGGTAAAATGAAGCAGGTTTAAATTAGTTATTATTATATCCCGTGGAGAATTATGAATGGTAACTTTGAGAACAATTTATGGACCGATATGATATGTATATTTCCTATTGTATCATTGCAAAGTAACCTTACCATTCATATTCATGTTCCTTTTATTATGAGCTTTATTTTGACCTATAGACTATTATTGTACGATTTACCATTCTTGAGTTATCCCTAGTCCATTGATTACTGTTCTCCCTATTCACAGTCACATTTGGCTAAATCATGTACTAATGTTATTTTCTATTTTATGGTCGATGTGGTCTGTTTGATCAGTATATAAACCCAGTATGGTTAAGAATCATGATTGATATTGCAGAGGCTATTATTGGTATTCTGGACTTAACTGACTGGGCTAGATAAAAAGCGGGACTGACAAGTACTTAAGACTGCTCATATGGCTTTTATGTATCATTGCTCTGACCGATAATTCACCCCTCTCTGATGGGAGGGAATCAGCACGTTCATACATATAAACAGGGCACGCACTCACTAACTCAATCGATATAACAGTTATTTAAACGATATTATCCAGGGAATATTACTAAATAACTGTGTTATATTGTTAATAGTCTGACCAGTGGCTAGTTAGAATTCATTTGAGTAAAACTATTCAGAAAATCTTTTAAAAGTAAATGCACTAAAGGGGTAACGACTTAATCATAAAAATAATTTATATATTTTTTCTCTTCTATTGTATATTCTAATCTAAAAATCATTTCTAATAATAAAAAAACACAGTTTGAAACATCAAAACTTAAGTGGATTTTCACATTAAACTAATATAATGAAATTGAAATTTGTTTCATTATTTTGTCTGATATTTTGTTATTATAAATGAACAATAAAATATTCAAGGTGAAATTCGATGTTTATCATTTTTTTTAAAAAAGAAAAGGTATTTAGGGTTTTTTCCCTTCTTTCTTTTCCAGTAATTTTAAAATAAAATGAGCAATAATTACAATTAAATCTAATGGTGTAAAGCCAACGTGAACAAGGCTAATGATGTTTATGTATATATATAGTAATCTAATACTTTCATCTTTTGTTAACTACTAAATTAAAATAAGTAGTATTTGTACATTAAATTAATCATTAAACAACTGAAAACTAACAAAAAAAATGAATACAATAACATGGGAAATTTTATTTACCGTCTAAATAATCTGATAAATTTTTATTACGGAAACATTTTTATCTTGTTTATTGAAGAATGAGAAAAATATTAATGTATATATATAAATTTAAGAAAAGACAGACATGAGTAGGAAACTAATGAATAGTTGCTGTCTATTTTTTTTTTGTATATTGAGTTGTTTTCCGTATATTTATGTGTGTATGTATATGTGTGTGAGAGTACTTTTGTGTATATGTTTGCAAACAACAAAGAGAAAAGATCACTTAAACGTTAGGTACTTTTCATTTTAATTATCCACCTGGTGAGAAATGTCTGTGCCAGTCTATACTATACTCTTTTTTTTTCATAATAAGAATGTATATTTATCATGTCATTGAATAGAAGTAGTTTGGATGTTTTAGTAGAAAAAAAAACATGCGTTACAAACTGTAACGAGAGTAACTTGAAAAAAACAAATAAATTAATGTATGAAGGATTAAGTGTTTTCTTTATTCATAGGGTTAATTCTGTTTGTTTTTTCTTCTCGTTTGGATAAAGAAACTATTTTTCTTTTACAACTAATTACTTATTTTCATGCTAATTAAAATGTAGACAGTTGTAAATGAATTTCGAAAGAAGATAACCAAACGAAAAAAGCTTATTTTCGCTAATTTCATTTGTTATTACTATCATTTTACTTTACTAATTAAATAGTGGAATATAGAATGTGGAAGCTTTCATTCTTCGTTTATAAGATTTATCTTATATAGAATACCTTATTCTTCATGTATATGTTGGGGACAACCAATGAACTTTAATATGAAATTACAGAATGTCTTGGTAAAATATGAGAACCATACACTGAATACTTCATTTGCGAATTTCCACCGTTTGTCTCTCATAATCTGTACAGTTATTTCAGTTTATAAGTTCTTTCTATTTGCCCTTCTATTCTCTTTAACTCGATTTTCCTTGCCTTCTGCTGCCAGGTTTTCCACTTCCGACTGGTGTTACATATTACTTATGTCTATCGACATAAGTAGCATGCATCACATATATATTTATACAATGATTGTCAATCAATAAAAAAATATACGGATTGAAAACTTTATTTGGAATTCAAATTTCTTGGAGTGTGACAGGAATAATTTAGAAATGTTTTTGCGTTAATTATTAATAATTTAGGTTCACATATATTTGATAAAATTTTGTATCCTTTTTTATTCAATCTCATTTAGAATAAAAGTTAACGAGTACTTTGAGTTTCGACTCACTGGATTCATCCTTAATTTCTTCCTGATGTCTGAAATTCCAGAGAAAAGCTTTATATTCCCATAAGAAATTTATTCTTATATTTGAAATTAAAATAAATACTTGAAGCTTTCTAATGAATAAGATGCTTTGAAAATATGACTAGCTGTTATGTTCTCCAATCTTCGTATATTCTCATAAGTTGACTCATTGGTTAGAATCTCATCAATTCTAGTTAAATTTAACCGCTGACACATTTTGACCGACATGGATCTACTTTTAGCAATGACGATATTGATTCTTAGCTCCTATTGGTCGAGAATGTAAACTCTCCCCAGAGCCTAGTGTTCCAATTGAATTGAGAAAAACACCAAACGGGTGTACGTTCTATATTTATTCAGCCGGCTAATTACCATCATGAATTTATATACGTGAATTATCAGACCCGATTACACAATAAATATGAAATCGTAGTTTATGCACAACCAAGACACAAGTGATAGATAATGGAGTAAAAGGTGAATAAATAAATGACAATAATTAACAGTAAGTTCACTTGAATCTTCTCACTGATGTTTAAGACTGTAAGTGATCAGTCTCCTATTGGAATGTGTGCATCCTACGTGGATTTCCTCGATATTGCCTTAATTCACAAGAATTATAAGCAGAGATGGATAGTGGCTGGTAGTGGAATCCAGTATTCGACTGACGAGTCCTAAGTAGGACGAAACGTGCATCTAGGATTATAATGCTAGCCACTTATAGTGTATGAGTCCAAAATAATATAAAAATACAAACACCCAATTAACTAACAGCTATGAAATAGGAAAATATTTCATAATTCTTAGTCAAATGTTTTCGATCCATAATAACACTAGTAAATAGAAATTAATGTAAAATGATCATCATGTTTCATTTTAGGTTGATTTGCATTGACAAAACCCATTCTACACAACTATCAACAATATTTTCCCGTGATAAGCACTTAAACTTGTACGCCAATATATGATAAACGACATAAAGAAAAAGATGGATATTTGTGATTACGGCTGAATCCAAACACAAAACATTACTGATTAAAGTACCATACAGAATACTTTTTTTTCCTTTCATTTTATTGTCAAAGTTACCTAACCATTATTTTTCAAACATTTTTAAAATTTTCAAAATAACTTATCCATTTGATTGAAAGTACCTTTTATTTATTTTCTTTCTTTGTTTTTTTTATAAACGTATATATTTCTTTTCATTTTTATTTTAACTAAACAATGAATTGTGTCATTTATTTTAAATTAGATTGAATAAACTGATGTAAAGTTGACGGAAATCCGTTACCTCAACTATATATATATATATACAATAAGAAATGAGTTATTTATTGTTTTTTCTTTCATATATCTACAATGGATTTTATTTTTATTATTGTATCTTTCGTTTTTTTTCTTCCCATGAAATTATCATGTATTATATATATGTATAGGTATATCTATATCTATTGTATAGTGGATACATTAAGTATGTACCATAGAAAATAATTTTTTTTGAAAAAGAATGTCTGACTATGCAATAAATAAAACTTAATGTAAACGGATTTTTTTTTGTATTTTTTTTAAAACCAGAAATCTACAATGTTTGTTTGTTATAATGTTTTCCTGAATAAGACGAAGAAATAGAACTTTTCTTCCTTTTCTTCTTTTTTTTCTTTTTCTTCCTTCTTTTCTTCTTTATCATAGGATACTGTGTGTTTGCCAATGGAATAGTAAAAATGTCCAAGTTTTTTTTTTTTTATTCTAAACCTTTGAATTCATATTTTTTGTTATCTGATTGTTTATCTAGTTATTATATTTAATATTTAAAATGTTTTAATTTGAATAGTTGAAATGATTCCCTTTTTAAACAAAAAATGTTTATTCATTCATCATTTTAGGAAGTTATATATATTTGAAAATGAAATTTTTATTTGATCTTTTATTCACTGCTTTAATACTACTACTATTACTACTACTACTATTATCATTAGTATGTTTATTTTTATGGAAAAATTAATGAAAATAAGGTTCACAATTAAAGTTGTTGTTTTTTTTTCTTCAAATATATTAGTGCTTAGTAATCAGTGTTCAATTTAGAAAAATAAAGTTAGTATCAAAATAATGTGTATTCTAGGAGATTTAAAAACGTTAATATTCAATTAGGTAAAAATAGTTTATCTTTCTGGTAACGAATAATGAATATATATATTTTATTGAATATTAAATGTTGTTATTTATATTTCATTGAGTATGATCAATTATTACTTGGTATTTAATAATAAATGGATCCTTTTAAATATAATGTAAATTAATGTTCCTTCAAGTCTTAATAATCATACAAAGTAACTATTTTGATTTCAAGCTAGTTTTATTTGTTCATAGTATTAAAAAGAAGGTTTATTAAAAAATGTTTTTTTTCCGAACAAAATACTATCCTGATGGAAAACATTCGATCAGAGAGTATTGAAATGTTTTCTTATTCGATCATTTTAACAAGTATGTTTCATTTTAATAGTTGAGATCATGAATCAACTGAAGCTAGACCACTATGGAAAACCGGGAAGCACTCCACGTCCGTTTCGTCCAATTATGGGACTCATCAGCAGTACGCATCCACGATCCCGCCATGCGAGACTCGAACCTAGGGCGTATTGGTTTCGCGCGCTCACTTGACCTCTAGACCACTGAGCCGGCATCCAACGGTGTTAATGTCTAACTTCAACTGATCCACGAAATTGAGCGACACATTTACCAATGTCTTCAATGAGTTGATATCTCAAAACAAACCTGGTTGAACTCCAGTGGTCACTGCTTCTCACTAGAACTCCAGGAAATACCTCTTGAAACCAGTCACTAGTAAGCATATGTTGATTATTATCAGAAGGGGTTTTGTGGATATCATGTGAATATCATAATTAAAACTGTTTTTATGGGACAAAAATTATCATTTTATTCGTATGAATGTCGTTTTATTATTTTATCCTGAATAGAAAAGGAAACTTTCAAAATATCAGAAATGGTGAGCAATATCTTGTTATATATTGTAATTTTCAATAAAAACATACAAGTTAACAGTATATACATTTTAATAAGTTAAGATAGGTGTTGTTGCATTCGAACGCTACCATTCTAAAAACAATATTGGTCTACAAGTAAAGATGGATAGTGGCTAGCAGTGGAATCCAGGATACGCGTCATGTTCTATTTGGGACTCGTCAGCTGGATATACCTACATCTCAGAGTTGATGTTCACTCTGGGAGTCGAACCCAGTACCGTTCGCTTTAAACGTTATAATGTACTACATAGACAAAATGATTTCATCTAGACTATATTTCGAATCGCTCATCAAAATATATATTAAGGTTATTTACGGTGTTGTTTTTTGAAACATATTAGATAGTAAAATGGTTATGCTCTCGTTAACATGTATTACGTTATATTACATCAATCATATTATATTTATGATGTTTCTTTTCACAATAAAAGTGAATGAGACAAAAGATTAATGATTATATTTCTGGAAAACATGTAAACTTATTTACAGTCATTTGATTGTATGTTACCATGAAATGAAATGACAAGTTTTTGCGTAATGTTAAAGAAGGTTCCTTTATAAATATACATGAGGCAGTCAGTATACAATTATGGTTAAACATATAGATGAGTAGGTAGTAGTATTAAAATGAAATAATTATTCCCTTCGCTTCTTTTATCTCTATTCGTCTATAACGAAATTAAAAGATAGAAAGAAAACAACATTTTTCTAAAAGTAAGTGGATAGAATGTATCAAATCTATTTTCTTACTTTCTTCAATATTTAAAGTTGTATACTTTTATAACAAGAAAAACGTATGTACAATCTTATCAATGTATAATCATCTATGAAAATATTTTAGTCTCATTTGTTGTTTATAATTAGAATAATATTACTGTTATTTGCTTATTTTCTTTTAGTTTATTTAATGTTACAAAATGTTACTTGTTCGACCGATATAATGGACAAGATTATTTATATGTATATACATAGATAAACTGTTTGTTAAGTATTACTTTCATTCTAGAAAGAACTTTTCCATTTAGCTACAATCCACCTGTCATACTACATATTCACATATGTATATAAATGCAAATATCTATTATTGATATTGTCCCCAATGTTACAGCTGCTTTTTTGTAAGGAGGGTTACTGAAAATTAATTATTCGTGGCTTTTTTTATAATACAAATACTTTATTTCTATATATAAATCTTGTTAAGTGTATTCATCTACGCCGAAGACTTGAGAAAAACTTATTATATAGAGTCAAATAGGTTATCAGAAGATGAGCTGAAGCTTTCAATGATGATAAGTGAATAATGATAGATTTATTTTCAGCGAAATCTTTTCATTTTCAAACCAAGCTCAATATCTGATGTAAATTGTTGTCAAACAGCTAGAATTGTATAAGAAATGATTAAACATTTTTAAAATCCTAATTCATATACCTAATCACTGGGCATAAAATGTTGTTGTCATCTTAGATAAAAACCTACTATTTATTACTTAAGGACAGTATAAATCCATAATAGGGATGCCAAGATAATAGATGTAATTGTTATATCCTGGTGAAGACATAAGTACGGATAACTCCCAGGACCTATTAATGGACTATGATTCTATATATATTCTTATTGTTTAACTATTGAGTAACTAGATCGTGTATATCTATATTCATCTTACTACAAGCTTCATTTCGACCTATGGATTATTATCATACGAATTACTGTCCCTAAATTATACTCAGTTGATTGATTACTGTATCCCACGTTCACAGCCACATTTGACTCGATCTTGTACAAATATTATTTTCTATTTTATGGTGTGATGAGGTCCGTCCATCTGGTATATAAACCGAGTATGCTTGAAATAAATGATTTGCATAGCAAAAGATGCAGTTGGTGTTCTGGACTCAAATGGAAGGGCTAGTCGAACAAGGGCACAACAAGGACGCTAGACTACTCATACTGGTCGAACGTCATTGATTGGCACAGTATTGAGACTAGAAAAGTCGTATTTCGATTAGTGGATAATGCACCTGATAAAAGCCCGACATAAAATCAATAGTGAATTAGCATACGTCCTATTTTTTATAAAGTCATAACAGTACTGATATATTTATAATATCCTAATGAGTTGTTTCTTAACAGAAAAAATAATGAAATCAGTGAAATGGGTCTTGAAGGAGTTTTCAAAGTTTACTTTATGAACTATATACTAACTATGACTGATGAAAGTTTCCCTAGAAATTTAATAATTAGGGGAAATAATGCGATAAACCAATTAAGATATCACGCATTACGTACATCTGAAAATTATTTCAAAAGTAACGATTAGTTTGTAAGTGTTTTGAGCGGTTTATTGATTTTTTATCAAGCACTTTTGAAGATAACATCACGCGAAATTAAAGAGATTTTAAAGTCATAGACTAAAACGCATCTTTAATTTTTCTATGTAAACAGTAACGACAGATTACTAGTCTGATACTTTTATGAATAACATTTATTTAATTACTCATTTGATCACAGCTAGTTGATGAGTATTTCTTAAGATAAATTAAGGAATGGTCCCAACTTAAGTTTACAACTTTCCATTTCTTCATTTAGCATTTTCTAAACAATATTCGATACTTATGTAATAACTTTATAGGCTAATAGTTAGGACTTATGATACATAACGTTTCGTCATCAAAAATTCTAACTTAATAAGCTAAAACGTTTATTTAGTGCGGTGACTAATACATTATGATAGAATTTTTGTCAGTACCACCTCATGAATTAACTAAATCATTAAATATTAATTGTAAGACCTTTCTGCTTAGCTATCAGACGGTTTGAGTTTGTAGGTTTACTTAGATGTGTGACTTTAGTTTTTAGTTAGTCTGTATATCTGTATTACCCAAAACTTTATGAATGCAAAACTCCAGTTATTTGGTTTCTTCTGTATTTCCAAAAGCTTTTAATACGAATATTTGTGATAAAGTCGCACATTAGCAAAACTCCGTGTACACTAAAGTCTGATCAAAAAAGACACTACTTGTTGTATCTGTTTTCAATAATAATTATTTAGTGTCTTTTTATGTAATCCACCAAAGGCAACCTTATCGGGGCTTACATCTATCTTTCTATACTTCAAAGAGTCTATGAAAACAGGACATGATTAATTTGGACTATATTTGACTTTATCGAAATGTTTGGACTCGCTGAAATTACAGACTTCTTAGTTAGTTCATATCTTCCAGCTCGGTATTTAAACGGTACCTATTCACTCATAAGTTACACAACCAAACATTTGTAGAATTGATCTCTTTTATACTATTACTTCCGTTTCAAGTCGTACACGTTGAAATCTATTAATTATATTTCGACTGCAAATTTAGTAACCTTAATTCCTTAGGATGATTTTCACATAGAATTTCGAAGTAAGCTTCATCACATACTGATTACACCTACGGGACCATTAAAAACCAAATACAATAAAATAGCGGTTTCTTTTATGTTTCAGACTTCTTAGCTGTTCATACTCATGACATCACAGTTTCAAAGATCTTCACGATTGCCAAAAGCTATGATTCATATTTTAGTTTGAAGTTTGTGTACTCTAAATCTCAGTGATTTTCTCACTGATATCGATTTTCAGGAAAAATCAAATTTTTATGGATACCGTTTTATCTAGCATTGTTTTGCGATTGTGAAACTGTTCGTTATCCTGATTGAATCAACAAAATAGTGAGAGCATTAAAAAAATTTATTTTCAGTATAGTGTTGTGGAGATGTTTGGGGTTTTTTTTAAGATCATTGACCAACCAATTGTATACCATCCTTAGAAACCTGGAAGCACTGGACAGCCTTTTCATCATAGTATAGGACTCCCTAGCTGTGTAAATCCACAACCCAGAATCGGAAAGTCGAACTCAAGACATTCGACCTCATAAGCAAACGCTTAATCATAAGATCGTTGAGCATCCATCCAGGGTTTCTCCATCAAGTGTGACTGGATTAGTGTTCTCCGTGTTGTATTTGAGAATCTGGCTTTTTCCTTTGTGTATGTTGAGACCTATTGATGCAAAGGCTACTGCTACATTAGTTGTCTTCGTCCGTATTTGTTTGTGCGTATGGTAAAGGAGGGCTAGGTCATCTGTGAAGTCGAAATCGTCTGATTGATTCTGAGATGTCCATTGTATTCCGTGCTTCCGGTTAGATATCGAGGTTTTCATAATCCAGTCAATCACCAGAAGAAAGAGGAAGAGGGAGAGTAGACAGCTTTGTCTGACTCCGGTCCTTACTGGAAATACATCTGTCAGCTGTCCTCCATGCACGACTCTGCACTGTAATTCGTCGTATGAGTTCCAAATCATGTTGATAATCTTCTGAGGAACTCCATAACGTCTAAGAAGCTTCCGTAATGTTCTCCTGTTCATAACGTCAAACGCCTTCTCATAGTCAATGAAGTTGTTTAAGCGTTTAACGCTTGTTATAATTAGTGGTTACTGATAACACATAATTCAATGAAATAATTTAATAAAATAACAAATTATTGTAGAAAAATTTAAAATTTAATGATACTTTTGATTTCAATTAAGTAGAATATAGAAAAAGTATACAAAATAGCATAAAATACTTCTACTAGTTACTGATAACCGAAGGGAATTAAAAAAATTCATGTTAGTTAGACCGTTTAAATAAAGATTTTGCATCTTAATTATTTTTGATCTACATCTAACTTTACATATTATTTCATTTATAATGATAAACAATCTCCAGACATAAATATCTCAATGTGTAACTATTATTCTCATCATTTTCAGGAAATCAACAAACTTAAAAGGAATGAAGAGCAATTCATGTCATTTCAAGCTATTCCCACCTTCAAGGTGCGAAACTTTGAGATGGTATTCTTTCATTACCGTTTATTTCTTCACTAAAGTAAATGTGCTATTAACTATCAACTCATATGATATTCTTTCTTATCAACCCTTTGTCACCTGAGTAAAATGTTTGAAAACTATGAGTCTTAGTATCTTCTGAACATATTATGTCATATATTTTTATACTCATTTATATTCAGCTTCATCACACTAAACTAACGTACATGGTTTGGTGTTAAAAATGAAGACATTTAAATACGGGGCGAATGAAGCTAAATAAAGTAGCAAGATTTCCATGTACATTTGAGTAACATATTAATAAGTGATTTTATTAAATTGAATGTTCTCTTAAAGATATTTGATATGAAGTTTTAAACGCAAAATCTTAACTTATTAGTTTTACAGACTCAACAATTGCAATCTTTTTACGATAATCTACTCTCTTCAGATTATATGTAAAATGTCTTAACATATAACCGTCTGACTGATTTTTTTTATTCGGCTTGTTAATTATAATTTACAATGACATATCATTTCTCACTTTCATTATTATTTTATTTCAGATTATTTCATTGGCTACTACAACATTCCGACTCATATGCAAGTTCCTATTTAGTGTGTTCATAACCTGTTTCCTGCTATTCACATGATATGAGGTAAAAATACATAATCATCATACTCAGTCTAATTCAGTCCTATTAAAAATTTTGAAAATCATAAGGATTAGTGAATGAAAACGTAGTTTTTACATTTAGAAATAAAGTAAATAGTTAACTATCTTGGTATTAAAAACCAAGAAAAAAAATGTGAAGAATTTGATTTTTATCTATGAATCCAATTCGTTCATTACAACAACAGTGCAATAATGTTTACTCAACCTTCTTTTTTTATTTTTAGCCATCATATTGTGGGTTTCATTATCATTTGTAGAATTACTAGTCAAATTGTTCATATAAAACACTATTTAACAAGTTAACCTAAACATTATTACGAATTTATCTGCCAAATAATTAACTGTTATGTAATGAAAGAGGTTTTGTGGATATCATTGTAATTTAACAGTTGAGTTCATGAATCAATTGAAGCTAGGCCACTATGGAAAACCTGAAAGCACTGGATGGTCGTTCCATCCTAGTATGGGACTCCTCAGCGGTGCGCATCCACGATCCCGCCCCTCGAGATTCGAACCCAGGACCTATTGGTCTCGAACATGAACGCTCAATGAACAATTGATTTCTTGTTTTTTAAGTGTGATACTGATTTGAACTAAAATTCTATGTATTTGAGAAAGATCTAAGAAAATGCACATTTATTATATTTTTCAAACTATACTATTATTATTATCTTTGGATTTGTAATGAGAATCAACAACTATAGGTTATTTGATCAAAGAGAGTAAAAATAGGTTTGAAATTGATTAATTGAAATGCTTTATTTTTATCTCAACAATTACTTTTCTCAGTTTAAAGTCAGTTTACAATTAGTGTCAATCGACTTATAACCATTTTATTAGTGTTAATTTTATATCCATTTTTTAAAATCTATAATATATCAGTCTAGAATCATAATGACAATTGAATTATAATAAGAAGATATATATTATTCAATTTATGTTTAAAAATTAATTAGATTTAAACAAATGTTTTTGATTTTGTAGTTGAAATCATGAGTCAATTGGAGCTAGAC
>NC_031495.1:30346036-30347713 GCF_000237925.1 Schistosoma mansoni
CTGGATGGTTATGTCCGTCCAGTGCTTCCAGGTTTTCCATGGTGGTCTAGCTCCAATTGACTCATGATTTCAACCATAAAATTACTAAAATCTCCATAAACCTCCTTCTGAAAATGTTTTAACTTAATATTATACTAGATCAGAAGATATAATACAATATTCTACTAATCATAAGATATAAATAAAGATTTATCTCTATGAATTAATATACATATATCAAGTGGGTTTTCTTTCTTTTGAAACGCTACCTTGGACTGGTATTGTCTTATGTAGAAATTCTAATTTATCAAACATATAAACATTAATAATAATCAAATAAAGATTATTATAAACAAGAGTTTTTGTTGAAAAAAACTTTTCATTCATCTTTATTATTAATTAATATGACTATTCAATTTTATATTTTACATTGTAAACTAATCAATAAACTTCCCTTAGAAACAAACAAAAAATCAATATTTTAATAGAATTTAATGATACAATTGATTATTATTTATTTATGATACATTTAAAAGAAAATCTAATCAATACAATAAAATATAATAATAATAATGTCATTGATCAATTTTTTTAAATTTTAGTATATATATTACCCAATATTAGTTCTATTTATAAATTAACATATTACAAAGTTGATCTTAATTATGTAATCTCTTTCTTTTCTGATAAACAGAAACACTGTATATATGTGTGTATTGCAAGCGTTAACTTTAATATGGATATATGTAATTACTGACTGTATTCATAGATACAATAAACATACATAGAGAATAATCTTAAATAAAAGTGGAAACATGTGAAGATATGGTAGTTACAATTGGATTATATGATGAATATTTATTATTATTTATATTTAATAAATTTTGTTCTATTTGTGATTTATTGATTAATAATAATTGTGGATTCTGTTCATCATTTTGATTTGAAAATATTTCTGATAATTGATTTGATTTGTTCATTGAATCTGTGATAGATTTATTTACTTTCATAGTTAGCTGTTCATTATGATCAATATCATTTAGTTTAGGTATACAGTCATTCATTTGAATAGTTTGTCGTTGTTTGTTTAAATTACAACAATATAATGAATGATTAACGATACTATTGGTATTCTTTTCAACATCCATCTCAACATTTTTGGATTCGTTATTATTACTATTATTATTATTATTATCATCATCATTATTTCTATGTGAATTTTCATCTAATTCTGTGATACATCCTTTGAGTATACCTTTTGGTGTTATATATAACAAAGATTTATCATCCAAACAGAAAGTTTTTGTTATATTTGGATTTGATAATTCCATGTTATTAAGTTTCATTAGACCTAAAATGGAATAATTAAAAGTGTAGTTAGGGAGAGAATTATAGAGAACAAAGTAAAACTTTTTACTCTATGTATGTAATAGGATAAGAATTTTGTGTCCTAGCTATAATTTTTCATCTGAATATGTCTTATTGTTTAAATATGTATCTACAAAGTGTAAATATGATATTTATTCATCTTGAATCTATTCACTTATTGTACTACTAAAGCCATATCAGTTATCTCTTTTTTTAATAGAAGCAAGTTAAAATAACACTAAATAGGAATAATATATTTGTAAAATGTCAGCGAATGAATTTGAAGTAAATCCGACGTTTCGCCTGGCAATCTGGTCCAAGCTTTTTCAA
>NC_031495.1:30347913-30355456 GCF_000237925.1 Schistosoma mansoni
GACATTTTACAAATATATTATTCCTATTTAATGTCTTACATCAACTCGGCGCTCAAATACTGTGAAACTATTCGCTCTAAATTAGACGAAAGTTCTTATAAAAGTTAAAATGAGTTTGATAATGAGACAGTGAGATACTTGTGGTGCCATAAATAATTTCTGTTGACTTATAAATTAAATAAACGTTAATTTTATTGTTGTGCTCTCTTTTTAGTAACAAATGTGTATCCCTATCTTAACAGAAGTCAATAGCAATCATTCAAAACCATGTATTGTTTGTTAAGCACTTGATTGACTGTTTATATTAGCAAAATAGTAACGTACTTATGATTTGCGAATTAATAAACATAAAAAGATCAAATAATTGTAGTTGAATTTCATGACTGTTTAGATCGCTTAAGATAAAAGATGGTCGGTCACATGAGAAGTGGAAGCAATAATAAATACACGTACAATAATAGTAATCTCAATGAGCAGTCATCTAAATTTCTGACGTTTCTCAACTCAAAGTGGGTTCAGTGTTTTGCACTATAACTATGAAGATACCTCCATCTAGTTGTTTCATTTCGTCTTATGTTACCTTTTGCTTTGATTATTAAACAACTAATGTTAACCAATTTGAGTTTTTTTTGATTAATTGCATCCGGCGATTTTTCTAGCTGATCCCACTTAGTCGATAGTCGGTAACTTAATATTGTAACCGTCTTTGTATTTTAGCACTGTATTTTAGGTAACCATTGAAATTTACCTAAAATATAAATTGTTTTGCGATATTTAGGCTATGAGTTACTTTGTGCAAAACTCTCCTATTTGGGTTGTGACTTGTAGTCTTTGTTGACATAACACTTGTCTGTCAGATAAAAATAAACTCTTATTTTCATAGTACATTAAAAGTGAAAGGTTTTAGTTGGATATAAGTTTATTCAGTTACAAGTATTCAGATGTAAGTCACTAAAATTACTATAAGCAGAGAACACAAAGGATTGTAAAGAAATAACTCGTGTAATAGTATTTGAAATGCAGTAACATTTTAAAAAGTACAGCCTTTTGAATTATCAAAATGAGTTTACTTATAAATCTTATTTATATGTATATCTACATCAAATAAAACATTCTACTCAAGTTAAACTATTAAACTAAATAAACTTACCATTTGCAAAATTTGGACTGACAGATATCTTGTTATTATACTCATCAATTGAACATTGATGTGGTTGAAGAATTTCGTATTTTTGATTTGGTATATTTCTATTCATTTGGTATTGATCAATTGTTTTATATCTTTGACTAAAGTAATCATTTGGACTTGCCGGTGCTGAATGTTGAACATGCATTAAAGATATCCATTTATCTGAAGAAAGATTTTCAGTTTTATTATTGTTATTATTGTGTACTGCTTGAAATTTTCTTGGAAATTGTAATGAACTTGCAGTTATTGGAATATTGTGATTGTATATTGGTTTTGAATGCTTTAAAAGAAACCATAACATATTACATTTGGGTAAACAATATATAAAAAATAAACAAACGTTTCTTGGTAAGTTATCGAATGATAAAGAAAACGTTCATGATACATACATATGGTATTATGTAAATGCTAACCCTTACATTTTGGCTAATTTGAAGTAAATCCCATCAAATTTAAGGGATCACAGAACTTTGGTCACTAAAAAAGTACTTATGCAAATCAATAGCATTAGTGTAGTAGACTCTTTGTACTTAGCGTGTGAAATTTGATCCGAAATGGGAGCAGCCTTGATTGTAAACTATCCATCGGTTACAAATTGTGGCATGTTAAAAATTTTCCTAAGGGTAAAAGTCAGCAGCGAACCATTTCTTCATGAAATAGAAACAAAGACTGGAAATGAACTCAACTATGGTTCGTGATTTTGGCAGTCTGTTTGGTGACCAACCAGAACAAAGCAGGAACTAGTTTTTAAATCATCTTTGTAAGCGATGGCGGTCGGTTTGCCTCATTCTGTGTTTTTTGCTGGCTTTTTGATGTTGCTGCAACATCTAATCCTTGGGTATGCGGAAACTCCTCAATTTGTATGATATTCTTAATGCTGATGCTAATTCTTTGAGTCGATTTTGTTCACTGGGTTTTTGCTACTGCTACTCAGGTTAGTTTATTCCTTCCTGTGTACTCACGTGCTTTGTGTGATAAAATGTTAATTAGTTATACTTTGAGTACTTTGTTGTAGATATCAGACACCAGAGTAAGAGCTTCCTAACTAAAGTCAATGTTGCTGCCGCTTTGGGCTTTTTAAATATCAGCATATTCGTTCCTGTAAAAATATGTTAATACGAGTGCTATATTGAATAAATAGCATTTTAAAGTAAGGAGTTGCAGAATTCTACAACGAGTCGAATAATATGCACTTGACTTAGCACATTACATGTAAATATAAAGCAGACCTTGGTTTATCAACATTATTTCCTTGTTAGCTTACTACTTCCGAACTATGTCCAAAAACTTAAAACATTATTCAAATATTGCTTTCTTTTTCAGATTTTGTGGCGATATTATCATAACTATTTGTGTAAACTCCAAAAATTGAAGCGCAGTTAATATTTGTAAAAACTTACTTCCTGTTTGCTGAACTTCGGTTTTTAGCTGTTCAATCTATAATGGTTAGCCTATCTCAAAAATAAATCCTTATTACATTAACTTTTCCATGTGAATAAGATCACTCTTATTATTATTCATAAATGTTCATTGATATACCAATGGATCATTTATATACAGTTTAACTATGCTATTTGTACTAACAACCAAATTTGTAGACAGTACCTGAGTCTGTCCATCACATTCAAGTGTGAAAAAAGTGTAGTACCTAATGTAAATTGCAAACCACACAGTTATGTGAATGTACCAATGTAGGAGTTTTTCAGAGACTAATAATTTACAATTGTCAATGCAAAAAGAACAAGCGATGTTGATGTTGAAGAGAGCAAAACAAGGATTGATGCAGAATGGTATGAATTCATTTTATTTCGCTAGGTTCTCATCAGCGGCTTACAACCTATACTATTTTAAAATCAAAGTTATTGTAGATATTGGCATACTTAAAAATATAAAGTTGATCGGAGATGAATATGTGTATCATGATGTAAAGGGGATTCCAACAGAGTTAATAAGGTCATAAAATATTTTCTTTTCAGATAAATAAATAAAGTGTGAGAAGGAAAGTTCCAGGATATCGGACTAATGATTAGAAATTATTTAGTCAACAAACATTAGATGATTGTGTAATAAAGTAACTGAAAACAGATTAATGGTAATTAACAATGAAAACTATGAGTTAAAGAAAAATGACAATGATGTAATCAAACTTGGGAAAGAGTTGAAACAATGAATTATAAAACAAAAAGAATGCAATGTTACCAGGGCAAAGAAAGATATACTACTATCTCCTTTTGGACAGATATATATGGTTTCAGACGTTTGGTCGCTAACACTTCGGCGAATTTTAGAAAACCTTAAAGACTCCAGTGTATCCACTTGATATCCTGTATCAAAGAGATATCTCGAAATAGCACTGCTGAATGCTTTGAATGTTCTTTGGATCGGATGTAGGCCTTCCTTTCATTTTTACCAGTGTAAATGCTTCGGCTAATACATGTGAATTTGCATACATAGTTGATGCTAAGATGAAAGAGATACCTATCGATCTTTGATTGTGTTAAATAACATGTTGTTTTGGACAAGACAATCAGTTTAGTTGCAGGATAAGTTCTTGTCAATGGAGTTTTCAGTCTTATGTTCATTGACTGTGTCTCATCATCAACTTTTGATTTAGGTCGAATTAAAATAGGAATTTTTGTTTATTGTCGTTTCTGTGTTTTTTTTATCTTGACGTTTCGCATCTTTCTCAATAAATTTCTGTGGGTATCCATTGTTTTTTTAAACATCTTTTTACATTCATTCGTTCCCCTTCTAGTGTATCAGTGGTATATATTCTTTCAATTTTGTAAAGTATGGTTTTAAACAGTGCCTTTATTACTAGCCTGATATGCACATAAATACATTCACTTTTCCGAATTCAAGATAAATCTGAAGAAATCTAAAAAAATCTATGGTTTATAAAAAAACTTTAAAAATGTATCCTGATGCTTTTAAACCAGCTAATTTACCGGTCTTTACTTGTCGATATACTAACTGAATATAAAAACTAACCTTCATATAAAGCGAATAAGTAATAAAGCTGAATTTTAGAATTATGAAGTCTAAAATGGTTATGATTTACTACCTGTATATCCGTATTTATTGAGGTCATTTCCTTTGTACAAAATCCTAGTTGATGCACAGATCCTGTTGTTGAGTTAGTATTCGTATCATATTTGACAAATGGTGAATAAAGAGTGGGATCATGGTTACTGCAGCTGTTATTGTGAATTTTATGATCTGGTTTTTCTAATGTTTGAAATTTTGTGGGTGAATAAGCATTATCGAGGTTAGTGAAGCGATGTGAATTAACAGAAAATTGGCTACCACATTGTTCTGTTTGGCACAAATTGAAATTTTCAGTTAAATGATTTGAACCCCGTTGGAGCTCATAGGTTGCTACTTTTTGACGAGCCAATGTAATGGCCACAAGGAAAGCAAATGCAACTAATGTTGAAATAGCAATAAGGCATATAACAGAAATCCAAATTTTTTCTAAACTGAATGGAGTCGACGGTTTTTGATTTGTCATAGTAGAAACTCTCTCTTTTCGACGATATTTCTCATTTGAATGTGATGAAATAGGCAGGATAGTCTGGGCGTAAGTTGGTTCATAAATATGTGAGTCCCTGATATCATATCGTGACTGGATTCTATCGAATTCTTTGTTTGCTGCATGAACTACTTCATTATCACTTTTTAAAATTGATGAGCGGTAACTGTTTCTTGAATTCGACGATTCTATATTTGTAAGTTGGTATTTGCCATTGTTGAATGATGATAACTGAGGTGAGTTACTATCTAATATGATATTTATGTTTGCATATCCTGAGAGACTTGGTGTACCACCATCACGTACCTTTGTTTAGAAAAAGATTGAATTTACAGTAATACTAGTTAGCATGACAAAAAAACATTTGGATTATTTTGATAAAATAAATTATCTCAGAAAATGTAATCACAGATGAGTATCTACACCTAGTGTGTATTAATACTCAATATGGTTAACTTGACAATATTATAAGTTGAAGGGAACTTAAATGATAGACTGATACAAGGTTAGGAATTACTGGAAACCATGAAAAACTCTTAAGATGTTTTAGTTCAGTTTAAGTCTCTTAGGTGATGTACGTAAAAGTTCGTCCTAAAATTTTTAATTTATCTGCTAACGATTATCTCATAAAAAAGTTTTCGGAGTTTGAGTACAAACTCAAAAAACCGAAGAAATATGATTCCCTTTAGGTTAAGACGTCAAGAAAGTATAACAGATAGAATTTTTATTAGTTACAAGTTGACTTTAATCATTCAGTATATCATATTACATAAAGGATGATTGTCATGGTAAATTGTAAATATAAATAAATAAGCATGCATATTTATGATTTCAGGGAAGTTTGATTTAATGATGATAAAGCGTCTTCTAATTGAACAATTATGTAAATGCGTGAAGTTTTGTTGTCATTATGTATCCCTGGCTTGGTTTATTCAGGAAAAACACTAATTTAGATTTAATTTTGAATGCTAGATTAGTATCAATACCTTAAAGTAGACATATAAATTTTGGGAAACAGATACATCCAGTGATGATATTAGTCACAGAAGGTGCAACTCAAAAGGTATTGTGTATGTTTACATATAGCTAAATATTTAGCTAGATTCGTCAAAAACTATGTTTTTCAGTAGAATATATTTGATTTGCAAAGAAAATTCAAAATCTCAGTCGAATTGTGAGGCAGTTAGTGGACCTGATCCTTGAAAGCTACGTATAACTTAATGAAATCAACAGAAAATCAGACATTCAGTTCTATCCATGGAATTATAGTGCAGATTATAGAAATGGGAAACAAAAAGCAACATAAGTGAACAATAATGAATATATTTTTGTTAAATCCCAATGAGTACTCATTGGAATATTACAAAAATATATTTATTATTAACTCTCTACCCAATATTCAATTTATTTGAAACTATCAAATCCAACGTTAATATGGATACCTATAAGTGAACAGCGTTATTTAAAGAGTCTTTGGTCGACCTCTTTAAAGTTTAGTCACGTCAAAAGTGAAGTAGTTATTGATAATGCTATCAGATAAATTTCATAATAAACTATGCTTCTAGTAAAGTTAGAACTGTTAACTATTGAATCTTAATTAAAGGAGTGTTTTCAGGTATACTACTTGACCTAAAAAGTGTAGATTTGTTTTACAATGTTGACTGTTTTATCTAGACTATTAAAGAACTTAAGACGAAAACTAAACACCTGTCTAGATCTGTCTATATTTTTATAGGTTTTTCTGCCAATGTTATTCTTTGCTGAATATTTACGTACGAATTGTATATGGTCTTTAAAAGGTGTTTGTCACTAATTAGTTCTCTACAATCTTGTATGTGTTTTATCCTCTTTAAACAAGGGGAGAAAATTCACTTGTTCAAATATAAATAAGTCAGAAAATATTGTAGACTTGTTTCCTTTTTATTCCGACCACTAAATTTCACATTGCCAAAGTAATGATTTTTTACTATAAGGTAATATTTTAACGATGAATATATAATAAAATAATATAATAAATAATATATATAACCTTGTACCTCAAACTTCAGTTGATAGCGACCTCCAATATTGAATGGATCCACTGTTGGTAGTAGACTTAGTTCTCCAGTATGAGGATCTACTGTAAAAATATCTTTTTCCTTTGACTCATCAAGAAGATGAAATGTTAATTGTGAATTCACACCTTCATCTGAATCTGTTGCTGTTAGTTTAACTAGAGGAATTCCCTGAGATGTTTTATACAAAATTGTATAAAAAAAGTTTCTGTAAGAAAATGTTTAAAAGTTGACAATTTTCATAATAAATTGTAATTTAATTCTTTGACAATGGTTTTATCTACACTCTACATGCTTAAGTGTATTGTGCAAATATTTTGAGACAGTTTTCGTTTTTTTTTGTTATTCCAAGTAACAAACAAAAACCTACTTGGAAACTAAGTTATCTTGTAATGTGAAAAAAATTATTTAAGCAAAACATTTTATTCACAATTTATAACTATCGTTACACTATAAACAATGATGGATAGTGGAACGATAGTTATAAATTGTGAATAAAATGTTTTGCTTAAATAATTTTTTTCACATTACAAGATAACTTAGTTTCCAAGTAGGTTTTTGTTTGTTACTTGGAATAACAAAAAAAAACGAAAACTGTCTCAAAATATTTGCACAATACACTTAAGCATGTAGAGTGTAGATAAAACCATTGTCAAAGAATTAAATTACAATTTATTATGAAAATTGTCAACTTTTAAACATTTTCTTACAGAAACTTTTTTTATACAATTTTGTATAAAACATCTCAGGGAATTCCTCTAGTTAAAC
>NC_031495.1:30355656-30375483 GCF_000237925.1 Schistosoma mansoni
GGATTCCACTGCTAGCCACTATCCATCTTTCCTTATAATGCTTGTGAATTAAGGCAATATTGAGGCAATACGCACAGTATGCACATATGCCAATAAGAGAATGAACAGTTGCAGTCCTAAGCATCAATGGGGAGATTCAAACAAACAAAACTAAGTATATCATTCCACTGTTTACTTATCTGAACTACACTAAGTATATATCTTAAACTATTTTTTAAATGTAGATTTGAAATTATCAATGCCTAATTCATAGAGTATGAAATATTTTTAAACTTATCATTCCAATAGCTTCATATATGGAAGACTGATTGTAAATGTATATTTTTGTAATATATATGTATATAAATTCAACATCAATATATTTTCAAGCAAGTAACATACTAACAATACAATTTTATATTACTAAAGTAAATATTAGTCAAAGTATCCTATGAAGCCTCATATCGAACCGATTAAAATTTGAATCACAATTTACAGTGATTATAATATCCATGAAAAATTATTTTTTTTTTAAAAAAAAAGAAAGAAGTAAATTGATTGCAAATCAATTAAATAAGGAAAAAAAAAATAGAACAATTTCCGTATGTATATAATCCCTTTAGGCAATCTATGAAAAAAAAAACAAAAAAAATTGAAAATCAGAAATTCACTGATTAATAAACTCAAATGATTCTTTTTTAGTTCATAGATCTATTTTCTTTTCTTCACCTTATTTTTAAAAAAGAAAGATCTATTGGCCCCTTTAAGCATAAACAACAATAAGACTGTTATGACGATAGATTATAATAAATAAAACAAAACAAAGTTGTTAAGACGTTAATGTGTTCCATGGTAATTATATATTCCTTTCGATTTCTCTTTGGTGAACATGATTGTTTATCATTTATTGTTTATTTAAAATATATTTAATAATTTGCATTATAGATTCCTCTAAAAGAAAAGGGGGAAAACTTTTCAAATAAAGACTTTGTTTCATGTATTTCATTTATATTCATCTATTTGAGTTGATCTGTCTTTGGTGTATTGTCGTCATGACTATTATTATAATTATTATTATTACAATAATAAAGATATTTCTTTAAATATAATATCAAATTTAAATTTCATTTATTTTAATTCTAATTTTATTCCTTTGAAATATATAAAATAAAATTGAAAAAAAGCCTTAGGCAGTTACATCATCATATATACAGTATTAAAGTAATCGTTATTATTATTATTATTATTATTATAGAGACAACATTGATGGGTTTGTGATATTCTTATATTGTTTCTTAGATAGATAATTCTTTTCTTTCTTTCTATATACATTAAATGATGCATTCAGTAGTTTGTTTTGTTTTAATTATTATAACCACTAATTCAAAAATGAATTTATCTTTGAAGGAATAAAATGAATGTAACACAATTAAAAAAACGTTTTACATTGTAAATAATGGTGGAGAATGATCATAGAAAGAAGTAGTAATTTTCATTCTACATAATTATAAATAGAGTTTAGAAAGAGACATTAATTATCAATAATTATATACCTATATATATATATATATATATATATATATATATATATATATCATTGATATATTCTTTTGAAAAAAAGGATAAAAGGGATTTAATTTAAGGGTATATAGAATTTTGTTTATCAGAATAAGTTTAAAAAAAAGTTTGAACAATAATTGTTGATTACTCAATCGAGAAAAATCAACCAAATACAACAAAACAAATAAGTAGAAATATGAAATATTGGAAACTATTCTCTAAGAATTCACGACATATATACCTCATCAGTATTAAGCAAACATTTTTTCTCAGAGATTTTCATTTTATTTTTATCTGATTGAAAATGTTTTATTTGACTGAATAATCATTCATACTCTACATGTAGCCCTTTTAGGGTTATTTCCGGTCCCAAGCCTGGATAACAGAGGAGGATTGGGTATTGGAACAGCAACTCCATCCCGTAGCAAACAAACTTGCTCAAAAAAAAACACTAACCAAAATAATCAAACTAAACAATTTGAAGTCTATTCTGGAAGTTGAAAGATCTTCATTTAGAAGAATCATCGCGCCTGATGGTGAAAGCCGAACTTCATTTGAAATCACGAGGCCAATATCTCATCTGACAACAAAAGTAATAATTAATATAGCAATATGAAATGTCTGGACGATGTTTGAGACTCGGAGGATCAGTCAAATAGCGATGGGGATGAGGAGATACAACTTGGTGGTGCATGAAATAAGTGCAAGCTGGACAGAAGTGATTAGCTTCGGTAAAGATGCTATTGTACCCCGATCAGAAAGAAGAACAGTTTCTTGCATTGATGCTGTCAAAGGAAGTATGAAAAGCACTCATAGTATGGGGATCTCATGCATCTCAAAGATCATCAAAGCATGATTCTAAGCAAAGAAAGATGGAAGCACATTGAATGTTATCCAGTGCTTTGCACTCACTAATGATAGCAACGAAGACGATAAAGATCAGTTTTGCGAGAGGTTGCAGTCAATCATAGAGAAGTGTCCAGGAAAGAACGTGACTACCCTGAGCATTAGAAATGACAAGCGGAAATACATGGGAGATCTAACAATCATAGCGGGAAAAGCCTCAATAGAAGGAAATATCAGACAACTATATGATACAACGAAGAAACTAGCACGGAAATATAGCAAAGCAAAGAGACGAGTCAAGGAAAAAGAAAACAAACCAATCACCAAGACTCAAGAACAGTGGGACGGGTGGATATAAACTTTCACGAAATCTAGAGTAGGCCAACCCCACTGCATGCACCGGCCATAGAGGTAGTACACACAGACTTCCCTTTACATGTCACTTCATCAACACTTTGAAGAAATCAAGATTGCCATCAGACAAAGCAAGAGTAGTGAGACAACAATACTAGATAACATACCATCTGAAGTACTGAAGTCAGATAAAGAAAAAACTGAAAACACGCTCCACGATCTATTTAGGAAGATTTCGGAGGAAGAAGTACCACCGACCGACTGGAAAGAAGAATACTTTATGAGGATACTAAAGAAAGGAGATCTGAGCAAGTGTGAGAACTATAGAGGAATCATGCCACTATCAGTACCAGCAGAATTTTTCAACAGAGTGTTGTTGAACCGGATGGAAAATCAATGGATGTCCTACTTCTAGACCATCAGGCTGGATTCCGTGAAAGAATTGTCTTGCACAGACGAAAATACGGCACTACGTATTATTGTTTAACAAACAGTTGAATGGAATTCATCGCTATACATCAACTTCCTTGACTGTGAGTAAGCATTTGATAATATGAATAGGAGGATTTCATGAAACCCTTTTCCACGCTATGATGCACGTCAGAAGGTCGTTAGCATCATCTGGAATTCATGAGACAGACTACCCTGTAAATTAGTACCTGAAGTGTAGTTTGCATATGAACTTCAAGGGAAGACCAGTGTAAGACAAGGCTGCTTACCCATGCTTTTTCTCTTCCTTCTGGTGGTCTACTGGATTATGAGGACATCCACATCTAATAGGAAGCTTGAGATATAGTGGACAACTTGGATACAGCCAGGCGATTAGGACTTCTCAGATAACACAACTCTTCTATCCCACACACTTCAACAAATACAGGTGAAGACAGTCAGCGTAGTAACGGTATCTGTATCAGTAGGCCCCAACATACAAATAATGACTGAACAGAACTAAAATACCATATCCGAAACAGAACTCTATGGTTAAACAAAATTCGAAAACCTAAAATGCGTCAACAACTATTTAGATACTTTACTATAGTAAAATATGAGGCATCTACAAGCAATAATTCAATGAAATAAACTTACTGGATTAGTATATACTGAAGCATAAACTGTATGATTACTATGGGTAGGATAGACAAATTTCGGTGCATTATCATTGATGTCATGAACTTTGATGTGCACTTGACAGGAAGAACTTTGCTTTGGTATTCCATGATCATAAGCTAACACCTATGGAAAGAGAGAAATGTTATCAGTATATAGTCGTGAAGACTGTTGAGATTCATTGAAATCACGCATCAATTAATGTTAGACTGCTATTGAGAATCTAGAAGCACTAGATGGCCACTCTTTCCTGGTATGAGACACCTCAGAAGCACGTTTCCACGATCCTGCACGCGGGAATCGAACTCCCTACCCTAAGACTTACTCGCAAACGCCTAAGCTTTTAACCACGAGGATGGCATTCAATGGTGTTGATGTCTAACTTAAATCAGTCCACGATAACGCACGAGCGTGTCGAGTATGAGACCGGTACCCACTGAAGACAATAGGTGTTCCGGTAATATCGTGGATTAGTTGGAGTTAGATAGTAGCGTGTCAGGACATAATTGCGGTTCAGCACTTACAAGAAAGTGTTGGTTAGAAAGTGCGTAACAAAAGCTTTAATATGGTGAAATGAAGTGGACAAATTCGTTTTGACCTTGATCTCGATGTTATTTAAATATATAAGCTCTATTTTTATTGTTTGTTTTCATGTGTATAACCTTACGTGAAATTATCGTGTCGTTTAGTGTTTTCGTGTTTCTTTCTCTTTTCAAAACAAACATTTAGTTGGTTTTTAAAAGAATGTCTAAAGACTAGACAGTTGACTTTGAATGCTAATAGTATGGTCACAATTATTATATTTAGGATTATTGGTATGTTGTTATCGAAGTTTTGAAATGATCATAAACGAAGCCAAACAGTTCTGTGTTGAAACTTTTTGACGTCATTACTGAATTTTTTATGCTGGTTAATTGTTCAATGAAATTCATTAAAAAGTGAATGCACTTGACTTACCTGGACTTCTTATATAGTATAATAAAAAGGAGTGACTTTGACTTATTTTAGCTGAATAGCTGATTTCTTTAAGAAAACTGTTGACTCTAATTCATAAAAAACTACTTCACATAATAATTAAAAGTGTATCGAGTTACTGCACCATAATTCAGTGTACATACTTGACTGATTCTTACTCAAAATATCCAGCTTTCTTATAATGTCCGATTATTATCAACAAGTGCATGAGTAAACAAATTAAAATGGCTTGTTAATTCGAGGTCAGTAATGACATAAATATCTTGTAATTGGTAGCAAATATTTCTTGATGTTGTTCTACTGAACACTTAAAGATAGGATTCAGAAAAATCAAGCAATGAAAATTAAATTTTCATTGGATTCAGAATTGATAATTACTAAGTCAACATTATCGGCAGATGTAGTCAAAGTCGTACTTCTTTTATAATATTTGACAAAAACGGCCCCAAAACAACTCGAACTGTAGTTAAATACTGTTTCAATTATGTATGTCGTAATCAAGATGCAGACTGAATTCGACTATAGAAAACTTTAACTCAACAAGTAGAACAGATTTAGTATCGATCCCGTAATCTATCGATCGAACATATGGTTTAGTATTTATTAGTAAACTTGAAAAGATGATTCTTACTTCCTAGAGCGCTCGTCTAGAACAGAGAGATTTATGTTTAAATGTTTGTTGAAAACTTAGTTGCACTAATGTTTTCCATTTGTTTAAAGTGAATAGAAGTTTACCATCAAGTCCAATTTAATTACACTTTTTCTGACATTATGACAGTTTATAAATTGTTTGTGTCATTAGATAGACATATTTTTAGACCTAAGATAGTTATACGGAAAATAAACAAAATTATTTTATCTGGTTACAAAGTTCAAGAAGTAAAAAATAATTAAAGTTCACTCATGCTATACTTTCATTGAAAAATTTCTTGTAGTAGTTTTTTCACGTATCCCCTTCAACTGTCATATATGGTATGTGATTCAAGATCAGAGTATACTAAGACAACAAAAACCAAACAGTAACATAATTAATTAACCATAGAAAGCGCTCGTTACTTGTTCAGTAAACTTAATTTGGTTTATTTCGTCATACATGTCCTTGGTAAATTGAAAGTTTAGTTAAGTATTAGATACCAGGATTTCTTCACTCTGTATTATACCATGATGCACTCGGCGAGTGATATCTGCATCATATACTATTATCCTAATGCTTTAAACTAATATCGGCACATAAATTTAAGTATAATTAAAACATCTTTTGGTCACTTTAAATTTGTAAATCCCATGTAAGTTTCCTCAAATTCTAGATGTTACATCATCACCTGGTTGTCTGTGAATGCAAAACGATTAATTCAAAATTCTAATGTATTTTCTTTAGTTGAGTCTAATTAAATAGCTGTAAAATAATTAAGAAGATTTCTACACCTTCCTAGTGTCTTTTAGTAAAAAAACAAACCTTGGTTCTCGATACTTATTTGCTATTAATTTTGCAAGGTCTTTATCAGAAGATCGTCGTGAAGTTTAACACGAGTTCTCAGTTAGAAAGTATATGCATTTCATCAGGATTTAAGTAATCAACTAAATCCTATTACAACTAATGTACATAATATTTAATTTAAAGTGTGTAAGATAAATAGTTATTCCTAAGTTAATTAGATTACTTACCTTAAAAGTATAACTATCTAATTTTTCCCGATCCAATGGGGTACGTAACCATAAAGTTCCATTATTTCTATCAAGTCGAAATGTTTTTATTGAATGCCCCTAAAAATTAAACAAAAATAAATCCATACAAATGAATTGAATTTCTATTATAAAATATAAAAAACTGACATTACCACCAATATATAGATATTGTGTTGCTAAAACTCTTGTTACTTTTAATAAGCTTTTTAAGTAGCATAAATCTTTCGTTTCTCATGAATAACAGGTAGTTTAGATTCATTACAGTATAATCGTTTATTGAGATGAACATGTGTTTTTTGAATATGTAGAAATGTTAACTACACTTTTAAGTAAGATTTAAAATTGAAATGTCTATTTACAATTTACAAAAACAGAGGGTACACTCATTTTTAGGCCAATTAAAAACAGATAATTGAACGGAATGATCAACTGTTCAATATTCAGTTGAACAATAATAATAATAATAATGAATTATTATTTTGGCTTATAACTAAAGGTATAAATCTCTTTTGAATTGTCTATTCAGGGCATGACTTATACCAGCTTTATCAAGAGTGAAGAACTATTTAACTTTTCTGATATAATTTTCTGTTACTTAGTTTGATTAGCAACAATTTCACATTTTAGAATGTAGCATAATATTTCATAAGTTAACCAACTATAATACGATGTGTTACGGATACATCCAGCTGACGAGTCCCAAATAGAATGAAACGCGTGTCCTGGATTCCACTTCCAGTCACCATCCATCTCTGCTTATAATAAAATAGTAGATAACGGAAAACTACATTAGGTTAGTGAAAGAAACACATTAGAAATTCGCGTTTTTTTTAAAGTGAATTTAAAGTGAGTTAATTGATATAGTTATTTGTTATAAACAGTTGTTTCTAATTAGATTTGTTAACTTTATGCTATAGCATACTTTATTCATTATGTATACATATATCTTCATACAAAAAGTATTACTGTTTGTGGTCATAACCTTACGGATCCATTATATCTTTCCAATTAGGAATAATGTTTTTGACGGACATTAATGTGACTAGTTAAGTTTTATTCATGCATCAATAGGTATGTAGTTGAAGTATTGTCTCCCTTACTTGTTATTCATTTATTTTGCGAACATGATATATTTCATGTATATAATACTTATATTTTAGAACTGTAAGTAGAGTTCTGTACTGTAAGTATTCATAAAAATAACATTTGGTTGACACTTCATTAATTAATAATAAAAAGGAATAGGCATTTTATGATACGTAACATGAGTATTTAACAATTATAAATCAATTTTTCTTTTCGTGATTCTGTTTTCTTGAATAAGAGAATAACTGATGAATTATTTATATACTACTGAAATCCTTCTTACCGTGATGCTTTCCTTTTATTTAATGACTTTTTCTTTCATATCATGATAGATTCCAACGTAGGTGGTTAAAGAACACTTTTACAGTTATCAGATGTAACAAGTTTTTTTTACCTGATTGTAGATAAAATCATATAGATCTGTGAAATATATTCGTAAACATTATTTTCCTTGGTCTAGCTGAATTACAAAAAAAACTCTAATTGTGCCAAATGTAAAGTTTATTCTTCGATTTATATATGGATAAATTAATTATCACTTGTAGAGTATTGAATTATCAATTTAATTGTATTTAGAATGATTCTTTTATTAAGGAACTAAATCGATAGTTGAGTAAATAACAGGAAAGGTCAGTAAGAAGATTCTTCCTTTATGTATATAGTCAATTCTATCTATAAAAGGTCACTCATTAGATGTTATCAATTAATTTTGATTTAGAATGTTATATACTATAGCGATAGATCTTTTCTTTTCAAATGGTTGGGTTCATTACTCTAGCTATGTGTTTTAAAAGAAATCAACATACAACAAATATTAGGTTAGATCATGACTAATATAAATTTGATCACATTTTTTGTCAGTTAATTATATTTATATAACATGAAGTAGCTGATGTGATTACAATCCTTGAACTCATCAAAAAATCGATTATTAGTACCAAAATATAACGCATTTTTGGTATTTTTTACAATTCATTGTAAAGAAGTGATTTTTTTTATTCAATAGAATAAATCATGTATTTATATTGTTTAATTGTAAGTATAACTTGAGAATTGCTTACTAGACCGTACAATAAATTAGTCAACCGTTATACCATAGAAAGAATTTTCTGTTTAGCGTAACAAATGAATTTAGTTTACTTGGTTCTAGCATAACCATTTTATCAGAATGACACAATGAAAATCTGTTAGCATACTGCACCATATATATATATATATATATACCATTATTCCCATACCATGATAATGCTATTATTATCCCATAAATATGAAGTGTAACTATATTTTAGTTAAAACAAAATAACTGAATGGAAAATAGAAGTTTTGTTTCAGTTGTTAGGTATACTTTGCTCATACAGGTTTGACTGATTTGTATTCCATCACTATGAGTTACATTTTTATTTAATTAGATTATTTTTATTTGGATACTGATTTCATCACTCAACAACAGCAACAACAACAACAACGTTGTTCAGACTTTTTGCCAGTATACCCTTATAAATTTTACTCTTGATACATATTCATATCAATCTATGTATGTTTGAATAAATTCGAACAGTATTAACTCTATTTAGTAATAATTTTTCTCTTTCTAGTAAAACCGTTTCACTGTCGAGTATTTACTTCCTGTCACGATCTTTCGTTATATAAACAAACTCATGTATCATATTATTATTAAATATGAAAGGATAAATTTTGATTAGAATATATTTATACGCATAAATTATTCTATTCTGTTAGTCGAACCAGTAAGTTGAACCATTTAACCGATCAAGTGTAAACGCCTAATTTAGCCATTAAGATAAAGAAAACGAGATCTGTTATTAACAGGTCACTGATTCATTTTGATAAAAAAAAAGAAATTTTTTCTCAAGGAGTCAAAGATATGTCTTTGCTCCATAAACTCCAGCCACGTTCTATTTAAAAAGGAGATAATAAAGCAGTTGAAGAAAATAATCTAGTATGCAATAACGAATTGTATTGTGTTACACTAGCACAACGTATTCTTCTACACGTCTGTTTTCAATATCATTTGCAATTATTTGTTGTGTATCTATTTAGGTAAAAATATATTATCATATCAACTTTTATAGGTTCTGTTTACGTGTAGTTATCATTAGAATAGTGAAAAATCCTATTTCATATTTATTATTTCTATTGTTTGTACTCATGAAATTAGGTCATCTCCATGTGAAAAACTCTGTTCATATGATATTTATCCCTCCATTATTTGCTATTTCATTTAATCTAACTTTACGTTTAATAGAATAGCAAAACTAAAAGATGTTTATATCATACAGCTTTAAATAATTTAATGCAAGGTAATCATAGTAAAAACGAGAATGGAGTAGATTAATAAATAATCAATCTATCGTTTAATACAAATTACTTTTAAATTTATAGTGTTTAACTATGTAACCCACCTGTCCATGTGTTTACTCTAACTAATTACAAATTATTTAGCTTTTATCTCGTTATTAAGTGGAGATTATTAGTTAATCGTTTTGTAGATTAAAATAGTTTAATTTGTACTAGGCTTCAATGTTGCCGTCGACTGATAAAAAATGGCATTAAACTACAAACACTTATTCTATACATGAAATGATCATACTAATCATACAGTACTTTATCAGTCATAAAGCGAAACGATATTAGATTAGTTATCATTATGTACGATTTGCTGTAGAGGGTGAACAATGGACAGGGTTTATTTGCCACAGTTAGACTAACCAGGAATGAGTTCAAACAAAAAGAGAGATGTCAGTTGGTCATCGAAACAGTAGACGTTTTGTGTAGATCACAATTTAAGATGAAGATACTTCATTTCACTAAACTATATATATATGTTGAGATAAGATGGTGGTTGGCGGTGGTCAACAGGAAACCCTGAACCCGGGTTTCGTGCTACTTGGCAATCGTCAGCAAGGTGTGCCTGTAATCTTGAGGGAACTGGTGCTCCCAGCTCACCAAGCTTCACAGTCAGAGACGTTACTTCTGAGCTATTCGGTCTGCGACCGACCTCCTGTAGGACTGAGATGTAATCACAATTGATTGATCACCACCCAGTGATCAATCAATCGTGATATATATATATATATATATCACTACATTTACCTCATTTTATGTTATTTGTTAGAAAAAATGTTTATAAATTTCGATTTCGGTGAAGATTACAAATAGTTTCTGCCCCACTAAAATATTACTTTCATCGACTGATATAAAATCATTCCTACATAAATAATACGGAGTAAAATGGCAGCACTGTACGCTACTTTACAAAGTAAGCAAGCATAGATTTATTTCACCCTGGTTACTAATTAAATCACTAAAAATGACGAGATTTCTTATATCATAAACTTAAAAATTAAGACAGATCTATTGTAGTGAACGAGAACACTAGTTGAGACAATCGAATGTATTTGAATACAAATGACAGAACATCTTAGTGAAATCTGAAAACCACGCAATGAATACTTTATTTGCGAAATATTAGTCAGTCGTCTCAGACTTTATTGTCCTTTCGTGTCCACACTGATCATTCTCTGTTCTTATTTTCTTTTCTTCGATCTTCTAAACCTTTTGCTGCTAGGTATTTCATTTCCAATGGATCATACATACTACTTATATCTGTCGACATGAATAGCACACGCCACACTATTTGGGATATATTTCTTAGAAAATTTGTAACTAATTTCCAAAAAATCACAATTTATGCCAAAATATCAAAATTTAATCAAGGAAAGGTAAGCAAAAATAGAATTTTACAAATTTTATTTACGATTATTTTGTTTTTATTCTATTAAGTAAAATAAACCATTTATGTCATTTTTAGGAAGTTGTCACCCCAATTTTATAGTCTCTTGACATATCATAATACACATCTTACATAATTCGAAAACCATTAATCATCTGAAAGTCTATTCATTCAACAGAAAGAAAACATCTTAAACTAATGCAATATATTATCATGATTTAAACAGACGTTTTGGTTTATGATTCCGGTAGGATCAGTTTAAAATAAAATTTCATGATTCGATATGTGAAATCATGAGTCAATTGAAGCTAGACCACCATGGAGAACCTGAAAGCACTGGATGGTCTATTGTGGGACTCCTCTCAAGGCGGGATTATGGATGCGCACTGCTGAAAAGGCGCACAATAGGACGAAACGGCCGTCCAGTGCTTCCAGGTTTACCATAGTTGTCTAGCTTCAATCGACTCATGATTTCAACTATAAAATTACTAAAATCTCAAAAAACCCCTTCTAACATTCGATATGTATTGAATTATCCAAAGTTGTATTTAACTATTTTCACTTTTTCGCGTAACAAATATTATTCATACAGATTTAAAGCTTATTTTTATTTAATTAAATAAAATCATTAACTGGAATTTAAGATGTTTGTTGTTAATAATATGCTTCATCTAAGGAGTTATTTTAATATTACTGAATACTGGATAGGTATTTTGTCCTAGTTTGTATTTAATCATCACCTTGCTAGTGTTTACACAGACAGAAATAACATCTTCATATATTAAGTGGATGATAAGAATGTGTGCTATATTTTATTTATGACATAAATGTCTTTAGTATCCTTGTATTAGCTGTCATAAACACATCTTTTACTAGTGTAATGAACAAAGTCTTAGGTAGTAAACCAATTATTGCAATATGAAGAATCGCACACTGTGTCTGTAAAATATAAAAACAATACATTCAATGCAGTATTTGCTCATATTCGCTGAATTGTTCCTTGAAAACTCTATCACTCTTTCATTCCTGTTGTTAATTTGATTGTTTACTGGTTTACATTTCCTCTTCCTTTTTCTCTTTTGGTCATAGGAATTCCACTTTCATTTCCTGATACATATTACTTACATACAAGTAATGTACAACACACCTGTTTTCCTATTCTTTATGTGATTGTTTCAACAAGTTAGCTATCAAAGAGAAATAAATATCGTCTCATGTATTCACTCGATAACATTCTTCATGGATGAGAACAAATGAAGAACATTCATTAAAAAAAAGATATTTCCATTTTGCATTGATTAAACTAATTATTCATTGAACTAACATTTAAATCTATACAGTGGTTATTCAGCAATAGAGTAACAGAGAATGTGGAGTAAAAAAACAAATATTGCCACAATGATATGTAATGAATGTATAAAGTGTTAGTTCAGTTGATTATGCATCTCAAATTTCAGCCATTCAGTTTCATTCTCAACCCCAGCTCATTTTACTTAAGGCTAGGAAATCGAGTAATGTCATTGAATCTCATAGTTGAAATGTTACTCAAAGCCAAATATACGAAACTAACGTCAGTAAGTGAGTTAATAATAATGTTTGTTAAATCAAGTATTATATGAAATAAGAAATGGTAATTTCTCAATATCTTCCATTTTACTATATTCCAATATTAATAATCAGTTGCCTACAAACATTTTATTGTTTCTTATTTATGAATAGATTAATACATGACGCTAATATTGTGGTGTGGGCTACTTATATCCATATAAGTCGTATATGGTGATGCTCAGACATAGAATGTATTTTGGCAGAAGACCAATAAGGAAAGAACTGAAATGAGGCGCAATTGGTAGGAAAATGCATGAAAAATAAAATTAGAGAAGATAAACTGATAGTACAGAAGGAACAGTGAAGATTGAGACAATTGATTGTTATTTTGCAAATTAACTACTTGCTGTATGGTTATTAGAATTTGATGAGATAGTCTGTAAATTGGGTCTAAATACATTCGATTGTCCCCAGTCGTGTTCTCGTTCACTACAATATAAGAAGTACAAGGTTTGTTTTACCACTGTATTATACCTTTTTAATTGAATATGAATACATTACACCGAATTATCAAATGAAATAAAATACATTTTAAGGCTATTTTTGTCTAATAATTTTTTTAAAAAAACGAATAATAATAAAATGGAGACTGTCTTGTTCTTTATCCTTTAATTATTAGACAGGTTTTGTTGTGTTTTTTTACTCTACAAAAAAAATCAAATTACTTTTATTAAAGATAAACAATGAAAACAGGATGTCTTAGTGTTTGTCAATTGAATATAAGCCAATCACATATAGAGCGGGGGGTTTGGATTGTGTCTTTATTTTAGATTATTTTTTTATAATACCCTATCAAAGCTTCATTATTTTTAGACTTGACAGAAAAATAATAAAAATGGTTTATTTAAATCTTTAGATAGTTCCCTCTCTTTCTTTCATTTGTATGTTTTGTCTAATCTAATTGTATAGGAGAAAATAAGAAGAAACAATTATTTAGAGATGTCTTTCAAAGAAAATTGAATAAGCGCACTATTTAATCTAATCTAATTATTATTATTATTATTAATGACAATAATTGTTATGGTTACATAAAGGATTGCAAAAGAAAGATCTAATGAAATATTAGTACATAGAAAAAATCAACACATACACACACAGGTTCGATTTTTATTTTCTTCTAAAATGTTTATTTTAACTTGATTGATTTAATTTCCTTTTTCACAATATGATGCATTGCATATTAAGTTGATCGGTTTTCAAATATTCTTCATAAAAACTTTGAAATAAATATCGTGGATGCGCACTGTTGAGGCGTCTCACAATGGGACGAAACGGCCGTCCAATGCTTCCAGGTTTTCCATAGTGGTCTAGCTTCAATTGACTCATGATTTCAACTATATATAATAAATATCATTGTTAGTTAAATTATTAGTGAGGTGTTTTAAAGCTCTTTTCATATTCTTAGCAGAAGACCCAAATGAACTTATCCGGAATGGGGCTCAAGATTTTCAGATATGGTGAAGCTCCCGCCACTTTTAATTCTTTAGGAGGAAACCGAGTGGTTCACAGTCAGGTGGTTAATAGGCTTATAGGCCACCCAATGCATTCGGATTCTGGCTAGGTTTCAAGTCAACTTCCTTACTATTAGATACAGAAGGTTCTAGGTTAGATCTTTGAGAGGGATTGGCGAATGTTTAATGCTCAGTAGCTTCCAACTAGAACAACATAGTTATCCAGAGATATATAAGCATTTATTGATGTCGTAATTAATGTTTATTTATGACGAACACAACATAATAGACCAGAAAGGACTAGAAATCTAAGCTAAACACATAACATTTAAAACATCAAGAATACAAGTTAATAATGAAGAGCAATCCAAAATAGTCGAGTAAGCAAACTACTTGGGATCAATATCAAGAAATTGTGTACACTAACACTAGTCTGATGCAAATGAGTCATTTTTAAGTGGATCTGTTGTTGATGTTGGACTAACAGTAAACTATATTTAACCTCTGATTCATCAGAAAAGTATGTTTACTAGTGTTTCTATAAAAACTTCAAAATAGTTTCATGAGGCAGTAACAACATATCTGTACAAACACATTTATGATACATTTTCCAGAATGAAGAACTTTTTTGAACCTGAGAGTGAATACATTTTCGAGTAGACGGCATTGAAACGTTTACAGCACACTCACCTGATAATGATCTAAATTAAAAACTTAATTAAGTAGATTCTTTTAGTCATTTCAGTAAAGAAATAGGCTTGAAATTATATGTATTTATTTTTTTTAACAAATTAATACAACCGTTAGTTTTGTTAGTAAAATGTACAGAAATAACAGCTCTTGTTCACAATAGTTTTTCAAGATTTTCTTGAAAACAGTTATCTTAAAATGTCCTCTGGCTTCTTTCAGATAGTGTGAGAGTCCAACTACAGAGTGAAATGTGGCGAATAAAAAGGTCTAAGCACATCTTTCCTCTTGAAAAATCCTAAAATCATGAGATTAATTTAGAAAAGACTTGTGAGTGGTCGTTTTTAAAAAGCCTCAAAGTGAATGCTGTCCAAAACTCTCTGCTTTTTAACCATAATTTAACTGGTTTAATTTCAAGAAGAAAATTACCTTCAGAAAAAATAACTATGGTACTGAATGTTCTGATACAAAACGGCAGCTAATTACTCCTGAATGAAATTTATAATGTGATTATTTGATAACCAAGTAAAATGACTTAGAAAAAGTTTTTCCGTATGTGGTCACATCAATTTAAGGTTTGTCTGTTTTTTTTTAAAAAAAAACTTTTAGTGAATTCAAAAAGTATTTCATTATAGCATTTATAATCATTCCATAAGACATTAATGAATTACATTAACATTTTATGACCAGTAAAAAAAATGAAGTTATTACATTCACAATAAATAGACTATTAGACAACTAACTTATTTCTATATTATCCTGATGAATACAAGATCATAAATTTAGTTGAAATCTAGAATTTTATGTTACGAAATAAAATGAATCTAGTTTATGACTGTGTGTTAATTTGCTGACAGAATCAATAGTGGGAACGTTAAACAGTTATTTCAAAAAATAGTTGTGATTGCGCTCGCGCGTGAGGTCCTGGATTCGAATCTCTTGGGGCGGAATCGTGGATGCGCACTACTGAGGAGTCCCACAATAGGACGAATTGGCCGTCCAGTCTTTCCAGGTTTTCCATAGTGGTCTAGCTTTAATTGACTCATGATCTCATCTATTGAAGTTACTATAATATCCACAAAGACACTTCTGATATTAATTTGCTATTCATTATATGGTAATATTTATTTAGGAATACTTGGCGTATATAATGTTCTTGGCACACTTTTCGCTATTTTTCCCGCTAAATATAATCAAAATAAACGTATGATTTTTGATAGAATGTTCTACTATAACCAGACATATACACAAAAGTTACATAAAAACAACAGATTTAGTATTGTTATGCAATCGAAATTTATTTATTGGAATAGTGGTAGTTTAACGCTATTAGTAATGGCTTTCATAACCTGAAATTCCAGAGATGTCAGACAGCATTCTCGGTAATCATTCTGGTTCTTTTTTACGTTATTTTCCATATTCGTTAGAAAGTTTCTGTTCGTTCATATGTTTTTTTCTCTTTACCAAAGGGAATTATATTAGACTAACTAAATATTCAATAGTATTTCATTGTATTGTCGATTTTTATTATTAAAAATTAAGTAGTTAAGTAAATTCATTGAAAAGATATTCACATAATAGTAGAAAAAAACAAACTCCAGATGAAAGATTATTGTTGTTTATTGAAAGAAATAATCTTCTTTTAATATACAATGAATGTTACAGTTTAGTTTTACGAAAAGAAAAACTGTATTTAAAGTGATTGAAGAATAAACATTTTCATTTTGATTTGATTTTTGGAAGAAATAGAATGAATTCAAAGTAATAAGGCATCATGAATGCATTGTTATAGGTATGTTTAACTTTTAACTTGTACAGATTTTAAGTCATATTGTAGTGAATGAGAACACGACTGGGGACAATCGAATGTATTTAGACCCAATTTACAGACTATCTCATCAAATTCTAATAACCATACAGCAAGTAGTTAATTTGCAAAATAACAATCAATTGTCTCAATCTTCACTGTTCCTTCTGTACTATCAGTTTATCTTCTCTAATTTTATTTTTCATGCATTTTCCTACCAATTGCGCCTCATTTCAGTTCTTTCCTTATTGGTCTTCTGCCAAAATACATTCTATGTCTGAGCATCACCATATACGACTTATATGGATATAAGTAGCCCACACTACAATATGAACTGTTAAAGCAACATAGTTGTTTATAATTATTCGTATATAAATCAAATATATTTGGAGATTTATTTCAGTTTCATTACATATACTTTGTTTATGTTCTCGTTTTTTTATCCTATGCTGTTACTAATTCATCATACTTAACGTCATAAATTAAAATTTCTTCTCTAGTTACAAAGAAAGTCTTTTTCTGAATAATGGTGAATATATATATATATATATATATGTCGGCATCTAAGTAAGGTTTGTCTGTATATATATGTATTTGGAGGAGTGTCTATTCCTTTTACCATCATTTATATGTTGATAAACAATTATTTGTAAGCCCAAGGCATTTTATATAATCGTCATGTGAGTACTTATAAGTCGACCTCTATTAACTCTTTAAAGCAGAAAAAGGAAAATCAGTAGTGTTCAGTGTTTTTTTTCAAGCTTTAACTTTTATATCTTTTACTATAGATAGATGTCATTTACATAGATTTTGTGTTAACTAATTTTCCGGGTTAGTTACAAAATAAAAATAACATTATATGTAATATATAGTTTATTTTATCACAGGAAACAATAAGGTAATAGTGTGTAAAATATGGGCGGAAATTTCGTTTTATGAACATTCATAAAACATCATATGCGTTGTTATGTCTTGTTTTAATGAAGTGATACCATGTATATATATATATATATAATATGTCTAAAAGAAATATACAAAACCTAATTTATTTTCCTTTTTTATTTTTATAAAAATAATCTGTTTATCACTTTTTTTTATAGTTAGGTTCACTAATAGCCAACAATGTTAAATATTTAAGTACTTTTATATAGTTGAAATCATGAGTCAATTGAAGCTCGACCACTATGGAAAACCTGGAAGCACTAGATGGTTGTTTCGTTCTATTGTGAGACTCTTCAACAGTACGCATCCACGATCCCACCTCGTGAGATTTGAACCCAGGACCTATCAGTCTCGCGCGCGAGCGCTTAACCACTAGACCACTGAGCCGGTTATTGTAATTTAATGTAGAATTGTAATAATGTTAATAAGATAACATTAAAAATGCAATTCAAGTTTAATATTGTACATCTTAAAATAATGAAGGTGAAATTAAAGATTTAATTGACCTTAACGTTTTAAAAAGCTTAAAGAGGTTTTTATTGTTTCTACATTTTTAACCAAGTTTGTAAAAGTACATCATTTTAGAATGAACGGTTTATTAAAAAAATATTGGCTACTTTTTTATTAGTCTGTAATTTTCGAAACGCAAGTTGTCAATAAACTAATATGAATAACGAAGATTTTATTAAACATAAATAACAATGATTTAGAAGGTTTATTAAAAGAACTGAAGATGTTTATTTTATTGTTTATCGTTTGAAGTTGGTTTTACTTCCGGTATAGCTGTGCCTATGTAATCACTGAAATCTGAGAAACATTAACAAGTTTCTCAGTCATACCTTGAAGTATTTCAACGATGCGGACTGATGGTTATAAGCATAAGAAAAACGGACATTTCACTTTTTGCTTCTATGACAACATCAGTGACCTTTGGTCTTTCATTCGTATTTTGTCAACAATTAGAGTCATCTTTGTTGTATAAAAACAGCAGAAAAAATGGTTAATATTTATAAGAGCTTCTTAAGCACAAATCTTTATTCGTTATTTTCAGCATATAGTTGTGGTGATAGTTGAATTTCACTGAATTAATGAACTGATGAATTTTATACCACCAGTCAAACCCTGAAAGCACCAGGCATCCATTTCTCCCTCGTATGGGACTCCTCAACAATGCTCAATCATACTCTTGCACACGGGACTCAATTCAATGACCTTCCATTTCGCGCGAATGTTTAATCTCTAGATAATTGAGCTAACATCAAACGGTGTTAATGTCTCACTTCAGCCTCAACCCTCTCCCACCATCTTCGGCGAATGATTCGAATTTTATCCCCTAGTTTATGATACTACTTCTAGTAAGATAATAGAGCTTCCATCAATTTGAGGTAAGATTAAGTTTGTTGATGTTTAATATGAAACGTAAAAGTCCTTACAAACCTTACATAATGAACATAATATTTATTCATTATAATTGGTTAATGTATTTTTCATTATAAGCAATTAATTTCATTCAATATAAAAAGACATATATATCATCTATGTTGATTTCAGTTAGTTAACGATCTAGTCGTATATATATAAATCAAGGATTTATATAAATCTAAAGTCACCATTCCCCCAAAACAATTCATTTTGTAAATTTATTAATGAATTGTAAAATAAAATCAAAATAATTAGGGGGGGAAAAATTATTTAAACTAACAATTTAACCTAAATAAAAGTGGAAAATAATTTATATTCAACTTTTAAAATAATTTTACGGAAAACAAGGTTAAAAAAAAATTTGCCGAATAATTAAAGGGAAAAAAAAAAAATTGAAAAATGGAAAAACTTGGCTTTGGCGGGGGGGAAGGAAAAAAAAAAAGGGAAAATTTTTTTTAAATTTTCCTTTCCAATTTTTAAACAAATTAAAATATCCCGGGAAAAAAAATTTTTTAAAAAAAAAAAGGGAAAAAAAAGGGGATTTCCAAACAAAATTTAGAAAG
>NC_031495.1:30375683-30421396 GCF_000237925.1 Schistosoma mansoni
AGACCACCATGGAAAACCTGGAAGCACTGGAAGGTCGTTTCGTCCTACCGTGGGACTCCTCAGCAGTGCCTATCCACGATCCCGCCTTGCGAGATTCGAACCAGAGAACTTAACCGACAGACCACTGAGCCGGCATCCAACAGTGTTAATGTCTAACATCAGCCCATCCAAGAAATTGAGCAACCAATCACCATTCGTGGATGCGCACTGCTGAAAAGGCCCATAATAGGACGAAACGGCCGACCAGTGCTTCCAGGTTTTCCATGGTGGTCTAGCTTCAATTGACTCATGATCTCAACTATATAAAATTACTAAAGTCTCCACAAACCCTCCTTCTAATAAATTATGATGAACACACTTATATTTTATCTAGCATCAATGATATCAGTGTGGTGTGAGCTACTTATATATATCCACATATTAGTATATAACGATGGTCGGGCATTGAATGTATTTGAATAGAAGATCGATAAGAAGAGAACGGAAAAGGGATGCAGTTGGTATGAAAGTGCATGAACAATAATAATCAATGACTATGGACTGATTTTTGTAGAAGGAATGGTTAAGGTTGAGACAATTGATTAATAATTTGCAAATTAACTGTTTACTGTATGGTTGTCAGATTTTAGTGAAATAGTCTGTAATTTTATGCTTAAGTAGATTTGATTGTCCCCACCCGAGTTTTTGTTCACTACACTAGTAAAAGTTCCATATACAGGAAATATCACTAGTTTAAATGAAGTGATAAAACTGTTATAAAGTTATAAGTCCTAAATGTTGTATAAGTGATGTTGGATTATAAACAGGTGCAAAATAATTTGCTGTGAAATAATGCATCATATATACTGTGTACTGAAATACTTATGATAAAAAAGTGTATATCAACTTCTGATTTTTGGTACGTACTTCCAAGTCCGGCATGCTAGATTGTGGATGCACACTGCTGAGCAGTCCCATACTAGGACGAAACGGCCGTTAGGTGCTTCTACGTTTTCAATAGTACTCTAGCATAGATCGACTAATGAACTCAACAATAATATTCAGCAAACATCATATATAAATATCTTCACGTATCAGCAAAATAATAACATGATCATGATGAATATAATGTATCGTCGTGCGATTAAAATTTGATTAGAATAAATGATTATTCAGTTGATGTCATTAGAACTATTTCATTTCAACTGATCATTTAACTTTTAGACGATAAAAAACCACATAACTTTATTCGTATGACACAGTACGTGTTTTACCATATCTTTTAATTAGAGTCGAACTAAAGCAGTGGTATGACCAAAACGTAAAAGGTAAATTTCTATATCGTACTTCATTTAATTCATAACAATATCATGTTTGCCAAAAAAAATTAATCCATTTAGTATATCAGCAGAGGGGTTAAAAGGTAAATAGAATTTTTAAAACTTTCCTTTTCCGAATATCTAGACAAAAAGAAATTGGGAAATAATTTTTGTCATAAGCTGATTTTTACTTAAACCTTCATTAGTTATTTCTTGATCCATTTCTGGATTTAAATAAGAAGGTCACTGTAATAATGCAATGTGTTCTAGAGTGAACACATAAGGTCTTGATGTGTTTTTATTGCAAATCCATTCGCAGTAAGTTGTTTGTTTTGTTAGAAAAGCATGAATGCTTATTTTGCTTTGTATTATTTGGTTAAGTTGCTCAAATTTAATGAGCCTCTTCTAATAAGAAAATATCATGTTTATATAAACGATCTTTGAAAAAAACAAACTTCGTAAATATCTCATTTGTTAAACGAAGAGTAGACTTGGAAATTTCGCTGATTACTTATCTTATTTATTAAGTATTTTCTGAATGCCTACAGCATAGTTCATTAAACTTGTAGTGCAATGCTTCGCTAATCATTCACCTCGATAACCGTTATAATACAAATCTCAACGGTGCATGAAATCAGAAGGCAAAGAGAGGCTGCAACCACAGTTTATTATCAAATAACACAGGCCACAAAGCTACAAGCACATGAGTAAGAGTCAGCGAGCAAGCGCGAGCAATTACATGGGAAAATTTTTAGTCAAATTGTATAAGGGCTAGGCAAGATAAAGCAAAAGTTAATAATAGGATTTGAGTGCATACATATATGGGGAGGAGGACGAATCATCGAATGATATTTAAGCAATCAACGTGTCGGCTAGATTCTGTCATGTGCTCTAGTGATCATAACAGTACAAAGATATATGGCAATAGTTACTATCCAAATGACAATGTCTGTCAAGTAATTTAATAAAAGGGCTTAACCAAAATTAACCATAATCGAAATTGGGTGTATGATAGTTGCTATAATCTTTCATTAAAAATTCACTATCTGTATTTAACAAGTTGAGGAACACTCAGTGTGATGTTATTTTGAAGCATCCAATATGTACAACCTAATGATTAATGATAAACCATGAAATAACAATAAAATTATGAAGCAAAGAAAACTTTGTTAGACGTTATCATATTTTTACAGCTAGAACAACTGAATTTAACTAGATTTAAAAGGAATAATATAATATTGATTCTCTTGTATCCAGTTTTTTAATAGAGACTCTAAACAACCGTTCATTTAGTGATAATCTGATAAATAATATTTTAAGTAACTTCTTGTAGATTTAAAATGAGATTTACGTAAGTAATGTCTAAATGATGAATGAAACTAAAGCAGTTATGATCAACTTCTTTAATAAGTCTTATCTTCTCAGCCAGGTTAAATTTACTTTAAAACATATTGATCTATAGTTGCATAAAACTGACATTGTAATGACTTTAATCACAACATTACAAGGTACTTGACAAGCTATTTCAATGATTTTCAAATCTTTCTCACTTCTTCTCATGATCCTTTATTATTTCTTTGATATTCCAACTTTGGTTCATAAGGCAAATTTTCCTTATATTATGATATTAAATATGCTTGTCTGTTTTACTTTATTATCTTGATTATCTACTCCTACTTTTAGTGATTGTTATTGTACATCTGAAAGATTTTAAAACAGCTTGTTCTAAATTCAACTGTAAAGGATGAAATAAATTAAAAGGCCTGGTTTTGTATTGAAAAAGTAATCAGTAAGTGAAAATTTGATGATATAGATATAAAGTATTGTACAGTGTTCAGTTCATTTGAATGCATTGCTGATTTACGGTGTACTACTGACTTAAAAATATCTCAACTGAATTAAAATATATGAAAGGAGAGAAATGTAGCTTTGCCCATAAAAGTCACTAATGAATTCACTTCTTCACTTCACTTTATGCGAATATATGTCATATAATGTACTAATTCATTCATTAGTATCATTCATATTGTGCTTTTTAATTCTTTATATTCATTGTATTCTAACGGTCAAGTTTACCATTCAAATACTTGACAGAACACATTGAAACCACTTTTCATTTTATCTGATAACTGATTTTTGTTGTCGATAAATAGGTTACTCAAGATTTAAGTTTCATGATGTTTGGAACTCGTCATTAAGGTATGAATAGAGCCTGTGGTCGAATAACTCAACAATATCACTGATAACTCAAAAGACTCTATATCAATGATAGTTAAGTAATTAGTTGTTTTAATGTATTTTAAACAAAGAATTTGCCAAGTTTCTTTAACATTATTTTTTCCTACTGTTGTTGTTAATTTAGTTATAGATACTTCAGAACAGCTATTTATTGTTCTATTAATTGCTAAAGCTAATATATTACTATTGTGTATTAATCGAATAAGTCATTGGAATTGCAGCCATTTTGCTGACAATAATGAGTATATGAATGTTATATATTCTGTCATCAAAATGTACAACAAATACTTATGACATTAAACCGGTTTGTTCTGATGATATTTTAGCGTTTTATGTTACTGACAAAATAACTTATGTATCCATCTATGTAAATAATATTAAATGCCTTTTTTTCAGAGAATAAAACTGTCCACATAGAAGGACTTAAAAGTAGTCAAATTAAAAACAGTACATTGAAAAGGAGATTACTTGGGTTGAATTTAGCTTTGAAAAAATCAAGCGGCAATAAATTGCATAACGTTAACTAATGATTAATATAAAGAGGAAAATATTTAGAGTGTATTAGACAGTCAGTTAAGTAATGTCAACTAAGAATCTAGATTCCATTTTGGTTTCAATAAATCTATGAGCTTTCAGTGTAGTTGTATTTCAAATGAATTCGTTTTTGTAGTTGATTATCGTAGCAAGTTACAATGGTATCATATGATCGGAATGTAGAAAACTGATATTAAATTGTAAGATAACTTTGATTTCAGCAACTCTGTCTATACAATTAATTAAGGAACTACATATTTTCAATATCCCACACGTTTCATAGAATGCCAAATCTGCCTACTCTTCCGTAGAAGAAGGTCTGACTATTCATTCAACTTTGGTCGTCCATCTAAACAATCACATTTTATTTTGTTTATTTATCACACAAGGCAAACAAAATTTCAACACTACTACTTTATATCACAAATTTCACATTTTTCATACCCACTGTCATGCACGCAAATGCCCACAGTGATGTCTCGTATAGAATCACTTTGAACAGAATAAAACGAGATAAGTTTAATTCAACTTATTTGGATTCTGATTTCTATTTAATTAAATATTCTGGCTCGTACCCGTCTACTTTTTAACCTTGTGTTAATTCACTTAATTATTTATTCTGAAGGAATAGCTTACCCTAAGTCACGAAAAGTCAGAAATGTTAAATTTTATGCATGAGGATATCACAAATATATCATTATTTTAATATAAACATTCTACTCAACACTGAAATTATCAAGCCAAACCTTCGTATTGATATTTATCTATACAACTTTTCTTTGTTTGTCGCTAATCAATTCCACTTGAAACAATGTAAGAAATTTCTAGTGAATCTTAAAGCAACGACATGAAAATTTGCTGTACTCAGAAAGAAGACTTTATTTAATCCCCGAGTTATTTTCTTGCAACTGTTTCTTCTCTTAGAATCCTCATGCTAATGAGCAGAACATTCAGAAGCAAATATTTTCATCTTTCTTATGAAAAAATGAATAGTTACTTCATAAGTTACTTGTTCAAGAATGTCAAAAGTTCGGTGTTTATAAGAAATCGTATAACTTTAGAATACAGTGTGTTGATCTTGGTTTTTCAGTGACCCCTTATTCGTGTCGATCAGTAACGAAAACCAAAGTTCGCACCTTATACGAAGTTGATCGATGTATTTAAAGAGTTGTTTTGATTAAGTATGAAAATCATCAAATTTAACACAACTGAAAATTATACTGAGTTACCAATATCAATAAACAAGCAATCAAGTTTAGTTCATTACTGTACAGACTGTTGTGCAAGAATCATGCTTTTCAGCTAATTTTTTAGTCATGTATACTCAAGAACCAACCAATCAATGAATTTTTTTCATCTTATAGAATTTTACACTTATGATTATCTAGGTAAATTATAGCATAATAATAAATGTAGGTAAAAGATGGATTGTAGTTTCTTATGCAGTTTGAAAATGAGAAGAAATCATAAATGCCACAACAAGGATTGAAAACTCAGTTTACTTGCTTAGCCTTGCGTACAACAATAGATTTATCTGCAAATGTTCCGTGTTACAACTAGGTGTTTTCGTGAGTGCGTAAAAGCTTGTTAGTTTTAAGGAGCTAGAACCCTGTTAAAACATGAACGTAACAATTTTTATACAATTGCCTGAAGACTAGTAACTTGATCATGTAATAATGTTTATTGGTGGGAGTTTTATAACTACTCAAGGAATTAATTTTAAACGTGAGACATTTCATTCTGAATATTCTTGAATTGCTTCAGTGTCACTACAAATATATAATAATGAAAGCCACGAAACACAATGGGACGCACTTAGAAACACTTTCATATTATACGTGGGGTTTCTCAACTTTTTTATGGTGGCATAATATGCAGGGGTCTAAGTCAGATCGCAACATTTTTACTCTTTATCTTTTCATTAATTCATTTATTTCGTTGTTTAGTTTCACGATAAAATACTGATTTTGAAATTCATCAGTGGTTTAAAATTGAATACTTAGAAGACCATCTATGAACCACTTTCAATAAAATAACTTATTAGTAATCGACCTGATATTTATAAATCAAGGTAACAATTGTACGGATTGGTAATACTGATGTTTAAAGACTGCTATAAACTGATATTTGCCTCCTGATTTAAAACGTCACTTACTTACACCTGTTACCCTCCGTGGAGGGAGCATAGGCCGCTCACCAGCATTCTTCATCCAACCCTATCCTGAGCAATCCTTTCTAGTTCTTTCGACTTACCATTCATCCTTTTCATATCTGCTTCTATTTCCCGTTGTAATGTATTCTTTGACCTTTCTCTTTTCCGCTTCCCTTCAGAATTCTAAGTTAGAGCTTGCCTCGTGATGTAGTTTGGCGATTTCCTCAAAGTGTATCCTATCCACTTCCAATGTCTTTTCCTAATTTCCTCTTCAGCTGAAAGCTGTTTTGTCCTCTCCCATAAAACACTGCTGCTGGTAGTATCCGGCCACCGAATGTTGAATATCTTGTGTAAACAACTATTTATAAATACTTGTACCTTCTTGACGATGGATGTAGTAGTTCTCGAAGTTTCAGATCTGTACAGCAGGACTGTCTTGACTTTCGTATTGAAGATTCTCACTTTGAAATTAGTATATATATATATATATATATATATATATATATATATATATATATATTAGATCTAGTTTCTACATCATTGTTGTGTTAGCAGCACTCAACTTCTACTGACTGTATATACAGAAAGCACCCCTGAATCAGTTAAAAAATAGTCTACATAAAGAAGAATACTTTTTTATATCTATAATCCATTTATAATTTTATACAATGCAAATTTTAGAGAACATACTTTGTATGTAAACGAGAAATTGTAATGTCGAAAAAAAATTTAACTTATAATTGCTGAGATTATTTCAAATACAATTTGTTTTTTCTGGTTAGCGTTGTTTTTAACGAGTTGGTTTTCTACGGGATGGATATTAACTTGTTCAATATTTTGAACTTAGCAAGAATAAAAAGTAAGTTTTCTGTTTGCCCTAAATTGATTAAATGAAAGTGTTCCAATCAGCATTGATTAACAATATTTTTTAATCGTAATAATCTCATTTTATCTGTTACTGATGGGATACTAAACTAAAAAAAGATTTTATAGTCATTAATGTATAATAATCTATGAATAAGTGTTCATATATAATTGATTTTCATGTAACCTAAGGCATTGATAGACTTTCAAAGTTGATGAATCTGTTTTTATATATCAGCATAGCAATAAAAGACATAATGACAACGTAAGTATCTATATTGATCAAGCGGAGCTTCTTATTGCTATTGATGAGTTCATATTGTCTGGATCGTTTAGTTCAAAAGATGGTTAAAACGTCTTTATAAAGTAAGAACTTGAAACTACGCGGTGATTAAATAGAACATGTTGATACTTTTGAAAATAATAGTTTTGTAGTTGCAAGCAAAGCAACCCAATAGTATATAAAACTTTTAATAAATGAACTAAACATTTGTTGACGGGAAGATTAAAATGTTCACGATACATAGATCAATATTTCATTTGTAATCGATGTAAATTGGAACGTTTTGTTGAAATAAAATTGCTTTTATCGGAGAATATATATATACAATTACGATGTTGCTCCACTTTTCGCAGTATTACACCTTCCAAAATGTATACGTAACAAGGATTGTTCGTCCTTGTGGAATGCTAGAGATTCAAAGTGATTTTACTCTTTTCACTCACATTCACTGCAAGTTTAATTATGTAGAACAATAGGACAAGTAAATAAAAGCAATCGGTTATTAAGTCAAAAATGCATGTCTAAAGAGATAACAAGATACTCACATTGTCAGACGCATAAGTCTATTAGCTATTCGCTCTTCAAGATGAAGACAATAAAGTTGTTTGATTTCTCATTATCTGTTTCGTTAAGATGGTTCACAGTGATATATTGTAATTTTATTAGTAATTCTTCCAGGTTGTTCATCATGGTTGTTTCTATGTATTTCATAAATATCTTGTGAGTAATTACGTTTCAGTAATGTAGTTTTCATGATAATTATGTTAGTCGCTTAAGATAAATTTTCAATAATTCAGGACCACCTATTTTCCAGCTGCGTAAATACTGCAACAAATTTTCCATTTTCATAATTATTCAAAGTGAATAGTTGTGTTAATTCCGTAATGAACTAATTAACTTTTATAAAATGTTTGCAACCTACCACAGTATTAAGTACTGCAAAACTAAGCCGAAGACACCGCAATAGTTGCTATATTTTCCATTTTTTGTATTTCTTTTTTGAAGTAAAAAGACAGTAAAATTGGAATTCATGAATGTCAAATGCGATATAAATGCTCTACAGCAACTTATCTAATATACATACATAAAGACAGAAAAATTAACCGAAGCCGATGTGGACAGAATTGTATTCATTTTAAAACAAAAGGTAGATAATCACTATTGTACAGAAATGTACCATACTTTATACATGTTTTATAACTACAATGTAATATGTTGTAATGTTTTGTATATTTAATTAAGGAACATTCATCCAGTTAATTATTAGACAGTAGTGAATTCTCTGAGTATTATTGGTCTTATCGAAGAACTTTGTAAACTCTTAAATTAATCACTCTATCAGTTTCATTATGTCCAATAAATATATAATGATATTCGAAATTCTACAAAAATAAAAAGGGAAATATTTTACTAGTTTAAAAGAATTGAAAATGATAGTAAATTATTTAAGTTTATGTCCACTTAGTATTATTTGTTTGAATCTTCCTATTCATGATTAGGACTACAACTGGTCAGTCAAACAAACAATACTAAATGAATTTAAACTTCACCCCATTGCACAGGCAAGTGACTATCAGGACTCAGTAGCTCAGTGGATAACGTGATGGCGTTTGAAGCGAACGGTACTGGGTTCGAGTCCCAGAGCGAGCATCAACTCTGAGATGCAGATAGATCCAGCTGACGAGTCCCAAATAGGATTAAACGCGCATCGTGGATTCCACTGCTAGCCACTATCCATCTTTGTTTCTTTAAGCTTATGATATTTTATCAATGTACGTTTTATATAAGAACTTTCATCTAAATTAGAGCGAATCGTTTCACAATATTTGGGCGCCGAGTTGATGTAAGACATTAAATAGGTAGAATATATTTATAGAATCTCAGCGAATTAACTTGACGTAAATCCAACATTTCGCCTGGCAATCTGTTCCAAGCTTTTTCAAGGAAATATAATCAAACATCAAAATTATCGATAACGTTAGATTTACTTCCAATTCATTCGCTGAGATTTTACAAATATATTCTTCCTATTTAATATACGTTGTAATCATTATTAGTTAGTATCCATGTACGCACACACACACACTCATACAAAGTTGTCTGACATAAAAATTAGTGAAATCATATGAATTCAAGGAAATCAACTATTAGAAACATGAATTTCATGGGGTTTTTCTTTTTGTCTAACTTTAATTTAATAATAAATTTATTGACAACAAAATTTTAATTCAACATATCGTATAGATAAATGTGAATCTAGAATAAGACTACTATTACTCTAATTGTCATTATATAATTTCATTGTAAATAAGCTTTATTATTCCTATTATTTCATAATGGAATAATGAACACTTTTTTTTGTGTATGACAAATCTATTTAGACCTGACTGATTTTGACAATAATTTTCCGATTTACGAGAAGAAATTTGAAAGAGAGTTCAGCAAAGAAAATTTTCTTTTCTACGAAATCATTTACTTAAGCTGTACATTCGTATATATAGTGATTATGGAAGGAGGCTAGGAAAGATTGCAATATAAATTGATTTGACAAGAAATAACAAATGAGGTTACGTAATAAACAAGGGGTAAGGAAGAAAATAATTTATAGGTCAGGTAATATATATATATATATATATATACGGATGTACAGCTTAATTAAATGATTTCGTCGTAAAGAAAATCTTCTTTGCTGAATTCTGATTTTTCTTATTCAATGACACTATGAGTTATTTTAATTAAATAAAAAGGAGTAAAAAATAAATTGCATAATCATATGATGTAATTAAAACAATAAGTTATCACGATTCTTATGATTGATTATAATACTTATATAATTAACTTTGTCCTCTTATAAATTTTAACAAAAGAAACAAACAAGTCAATGTTTTTTATATATTATTTTAGTTTCTTATCGGGTTCTAAATGTATGATGTGGAAATGTCACTTACTTTCAATAAAGTAGATCCTTCATCAAATTATGCAACTAACTATTTCCTATTTTGAATCGTCAGTTACTTTTATTAATTATTAGGGATATTAAATTCACTCAGTATTGTTTGTTTGAATCTTCCCATCGATGTGTTAGGACTGCAACTGGTCTGTCTCTAATTGGCATATGTGTATACTGTGCGTATTGCCTCGATATACCTTAATTCACAAGCCTTGTAAGCAAAGATGGATAATACGATGGCGTTTGAAGCGAAAGGTACTGGGTACGAGTCCGAGAGTGAACATCAACTCTGAGATTCAGGTACATCCAGCTGACGAGTTCCAAATAGGACGAAACGCGCATCGTAAATATGATTGCTAGCCACTATCCATCTTTGCTTACAAAATTAGGGATATTGTTGTTTTTATGTAAATCTTCTATGTGTTTTAGCATACAATAAAACGTAGTTCAGTGCTCAAGTAAATTATTCATGTTTAAATTCAATACTGGTAATATCACCATTATTATTATTATTATGGATTATATCCCCAGTAATGTTAACATTACAATCATGATAGTAAAACAAGAATTCTGTATTTTCAATTTTCCAAATACAAAGACCTTTTGAAAGTATATTTGCTGAAATAGTCATAAATTATTTAATATTTTGTTGTTTTATTCAATTCTGTTCTTCATTGTGATACCGTTTTGAAAACACCTAGAAACTAATAGATCGTAAAATCTCATACTGATTTTTAAATTTTGACTTTAAAAAAAACACGAAATTCAGCGAAGAGATCTCTTTTCAACGAATTTATTATAAAGCTGTACAATCGTATATATATATATATATATATATATGAAAATGTTTTGTTAAAGTACTAATCCCGTGAGGAAATGTGAACACGACGAATAACCAAGATGACGTAATAGAAAGATTATAATACTAGATTACGTAACACGAGCTATAACAATAGAATTAGTACTTTAACAAAACATTTTCATATATATACGATTGTGCAGCTTGACAATAAATTCGTTGAAAAGAGATCCCTTCGCTGAACTTATTGTTTTTAATTTTAAAACAAAAGTTATCTTCACAACTATCTTTTTATTATAAGATTATAATTTTGTTATTATAAATGTGATCATACAATTTGAGCAATTAATTCTCAAACTGACCTAAATATTATTATTATTATCAGTAGGGGTTTTGTGTAGATTAAGTGATTTCATACTTGAAAGCGTGAGTCAATTGAAGCTAGACCACCATGGAAAACCTGGAAGCACTGGACGGCCGTTTCATCCTATTATTGGACTCCTCAGCAGTGCGCATCCACGATCCCGCCGTCCAGTGCTTCCAGGTTTTCCATGATAGTGTAGCTTCAATTGACTCACGCTTTCAACTAAATATTATTGTTTGTAGGTTTTGTTAAATAGAAGATGTAACCAATTATTCCGTTGTTAAGAAATCTTTAGGTTTAATTCTTAAAAATTTCTTATTCTAAAAATAGATATTTAGCCTCATTTTTAAATTGGTCAGACTCAGGCATAAAGAATCCGTTTTGTATCTATGATATAATGACTCAATTCAATTTATTTAGTTACTATCGGTGTATATATTTAACTTGATTCAGCCATTTCATATTATGTATGTAGTAATCACCAACCAAATATTCTATCTTTTTCATTCAAAACATAATGAGTTCTTTCATATTAATTTCATTTTACACATAATTCTAACCTAATCTTTTTAAAATATCATTTTAGATCGTTGAGATAAAGTTACGAGGGGAATTGATGAGAACACTATGAAAATGATATTCAATGTTCATGTGAATATCACTTTTTTCACATTTCTGTAACGTATTTGCTATTTTTATTCAAAATGAGTTTACTGACAATTAATGGATATTTCATAACTTAGTACTTGTACGGTAGTGAATTCAATATCACGAAAATAGTTGTACCGTGTTTACAATTATACTTGAAAAAATATTTTCACAACATTGTTACATGTTAATAAAACACACGGTATATTCGGATTATGATTACTAACGAAATGTAAGATTCATGTTTCATTCTATTTTAAAATCGTCAGCTAGATATTTCTGCATTCTACCGTTGATGTTCATACTGAAACAAAATACTAGTTACTATAGCTTTAGGCGTCAACCTACTGTGTACTAAGCTACTGAGTTCAAATAACCATTAATACACTTAATAGGAATGAAGGTATCAACCAAGGTATGTATATTTTACTGTTGATACTAAGGATTGTAACTGATGGATAGAGACAAATCAATTGGAGCTCATTACAAGAACAGCATAAATTTAAAAATCTTTACAAACATTTACAATTTCAAATATGCCGATATTCATCTAATGAATAACAAACTGAAAATTAGTTCCTCACCTGTTACAAATAATTGTTAAACCTAATTAAGTTATAAAATATCCGACTTTTAGACATTTGCTTTACTAAATAAGTTTTTGTTTTTCAAATTAATGAACGCAAACTAACCCAGGAATTGATAGACTTTTATACTCACTGTTTATATAGTTTATAAGAACTGTTTCTTCATCTGACATGTCATTACTGATGGCAGTTCATGAAAATAAGATTTTCACTAAAGCCGTACAGGCTATCACTTTGTGCTTGCCTTACACACAAAAGTAGTATAGTAGAAAGTTATTCATCGACTTATTGGCGTATGATGTTCAATGGTTTCCACTACGTTTATATATATATATATATATATATATATATATATATATACGAGTTTTAACTTCCCTGTTTACTGCACATGGTAGTGATGACAGGATAAAAACTTGTAATTGCGTTATAATTTGTGTGATTCTTAAGGAGTACTGATATTTTTATGTTTTTAATTAATATATTTTTTGTTATATCCCAATGAGTAGAAAAATTGCATTTCTGAAGTTTGGTGACTTAACTCATCTTTATATTTATTTTTGATTATCTGAAATATTTGCTAATTAATCATCAAACTTAAATTAGTACAGAAATGAATGTATTCGGTTATAGAATTCATTATGATTTGGAGGGTGAGTTAAATCATTATCTGTCATTAGATTTCCCATTTTTCTAGCGTCGTATGAACCTTAGTTTCCACCTGTTCCAAATACAGTTCTACATTAGTAACATTGGTTTTATTACCTTACAGGTATCGTGACATTAAATGTTTCAAACAAATAGCATACCGTATATTAATTTACATAGATAGACATGTCTTGTTTAGATTGTAATTTATTGAAATAACAAGTTTCATATAGTTCACCAACTTGTATGTTGATGTGTTACGGTGATTTGCAAAAGCATGGGAAAGGGGAGCCACATTTGCATATGACACTACACTAAGTATTCATTGACAGGTTGATTGAACCATCTATGAAGTTGCAATCATTTATCATCTTTTCTTACTTTTTGATCTCAGTCGTTTGTTTTAGTAGTGATTTTGAATAATTTGACTTATTTACTTTTCATCACAGTAATTCCCTCAGATTTTGTCACCACAAGGGATAGCAACATTTCTTATGTTGTGTAAGACTGACTAGCAGAAATATTAATTAACGCCATTGTAAACTTTACATATCAATCAAAGAAACGAGATTAAATAGTTTTACAAGCAAGTAAATCAGACTTACTTGTAAGTCATCTAATTTGTATATGATTTCAGCATTTTGTCCAAAGTCATCATCTTGTGCAATTAGTATAGCTACGATTGAATTCACTGGCATATCTTCCGATAAATAGTAATAAAATATTTGTTTTTCAAATTTCGGTGCATGGTCATTTTGATCTATAACATTGATAAATACTTCAGCTGTAATATTTTTGGGTGGATGGCCGTTATCCATTGCAGTCACATTGAATTTGAATTTGTCAACAATTTTCTTGTCAACTTTTACTTTACTATACAATATACCAGTGTCTGGATCAATACGTAAATATTGCTGTCCATTTGAATCAATCACATATTTAATTCTGTTCGTTGACTGAATGCCCAACAAATTTTGACGTTGTTGTTGCTGATGAACGTAATGATAATTAGGGTCATTTATTCGATGTGTATTTCCTCCAGATAAATGATTCTGATAATCTGGATCTGTTGCATTGAAAATAAATATAATTTCATCTGGCGGTGTATTTTCTAAAATATCCAACTGAAATTTATGTGTATTAAATGTAGGCGGATTATCGTTTTCGTCTAATATTCTAACATAAAATTGTGTTCGTCCTGTACGTACTGTTTCACTATTCAATGGTTGGTCTGTACACGTGATTTCTATTATTTCTATCGTACTTAGCTCACGATCAAGTTCTGTGGAAGTGACTACTTTAAAATCTAAAGTATTTAGAGGCTCTTTTAAGGACTGACTACTCAACGGTTCAAAGCTATAAAAATTGAGATTATTATTTGATTGAATGTCTGGAATAGAGCTTGATAAGGTTATTTGCTCAAGTTTAAACTTGGGATTATTTATACGACATGACAATGCACCATTTGGACCGGAATCTGCATCGGTAGCAGTAACGAATGCCACCAATTGGCCTGGTTGTCTATTTTCCATCACCGTTGGATAAGGTGGATTACTACGGCTCTCTAAATCTATTACTTTAATCTGTGGTGTTTCATCATTGACATCATTTATACGGACATCAACTACTGTATAAGAGGAATGTGAAATTGGTTTACCGAAATCACTAGTTAGTACTTTAAATCGTAAGTGCTTATTCGATTGAGGTAGTCGATCAGCATCTAGCGGTCTGTTAACTGTTATACTTCCGGTTTGTGAATCGATAACGAATGGAAAATTTGATATCCCTGTCTGATCCATCATAAGGTGATAGTGCAATTTACCATTGTCACCAAGATCTGGATCTGTACCATTAATTCTTGCTAATAATGTACCTACCTTAGCATCCTCTGAAATGTCAAGATTCAGTGTTCTCGGTACTATAGGAATGTTATCATTGGTATCTATAATGTGAATATGAATCAGAATGGTACCAGTATGTTTAGTATTTTGAAAGGAATGTTCATTTGATGGCATTTTATTGTTTACATCCTGATAACCGGAAGCATCAGTCTCCAAATATTTAATTCCATCGATTGCCAACAGTTTTATCCAATAATACTCAACTGTTTCTCGATCAAGATAATTAATTACTTTTAATGACGGTGTCAATAGTTGATTGTTTGTGGTTAGTTCGAATCCTTCATTTGTTTGTTGCACGGGAGTATTCATGTCTACTTCAATGTAATTCTGGACTAATGGATCAGTGCACGACATATGTTCTAGTGAAAATGGGAGTTCATTTTTATCTATCCCAACAAGATTTGAATGGGAAAGTTTATTTTTTAATTGTAAGATATCTGACTGAGTTAACGATTCTATGCGATACTCAGTTACATCATAAATACTTGAATCTAAATCTAATGCTTTAGGTAAGTGTATACAAGTATGTAATCCCATTGATTCTTCGACGGAAATTTCAATTACAGGTATTGGACTATATAGAAGTGTAGTTGTTTTTGGTATAGGAACAGGGAGAATAAACTGTGGTGAGTTGTCGTTAATATCCAATAACTCAACTTCTACCGTAATGTATGCCATTTTCTCAGTTGATCCATCCACCTGATTATAATTATTGTTTCCGACAAAATCATCCTGATAATGCATAGAAAAAATTACACGAAACTGAATTAAACAAACATCTGCCGTTTTACTGTCATATGACTTGAATGTTTGACCACCACCTGTCATAGGCATTCGACCAGAAGTATCTATATATCCATTTATACTATTTTTAATTGTTGGGTTTGAACAACATAACTGATTTTTACTACATAATGTATCTCTATCAATAGCCATCATTGTATGTATACTTTCAGTTTCTTTGTTTAATCTGAATAAACGGGTCACTGACGGAATTTCAGAAACTAAACTTAAACTAGATGGTACAATTAACATTCTTTTTTTTAAATCATGATCAGCATTATTTGAAGTATCATAATTAGTCAATGGAATAGAATTTAAAAATTCTCCAATATTTATGACAACTGTTCCTGAGGGTGATTCTTCTTTAAGTTTAATTCGAACATATTTTGGAACATTAATATCATTGATTGATATATTCATACCCCAGCAACATATCATATTAAATTTTATTAATAAAATATTACATAGTAACAAAATTGTTGCATAATAGAATAGAAATCCAATATGGCGCAAAATGAAAATATACAAGTTTAAATTATGTTTATTATTATAATTTATAATAAACATGAAATAAAAAATTGTATTTGTTTACAATAATTGGAAATTAAATAATTTCTTAAGTGAAGCTGCATGATAAAATAAAAATTTTAATGAATCAGTAATTGAATTCACTTTTTTCCAGTTAGAATTTCATCCAATCAGAAGCTCGGTTTATTATGATTGGTGGAATAGAATTTAATTGAATTGAAGCACATGACAATTTGTGAAAGATACATTTTGTTAGGTGTAAAATTGTTTCTATGATAGATTATTCAATTTTTCTTTAATTTAATGACAAATTTTCATTTATTCAGAACGAAGGAGGCACTGATTAACTAAATATTTCTACATTAGTTTGTTACTCAACAAATTGACGAAATTCATCATTTTTATGTCTGTGTAGTAGCAAAGTGGTTGGAGGCATTGGGGAGTAAATTCTAGATTCATTTCAAGTTGTTTTTATCGATTAGCATTATAATCTTGAGGCAAATGATATTCTAGCAGGGTTTAAACTTAAACTTATAGTTCCAGAAATAAACGTGACCTATATAAGTCAATGATAATATTTCAGAATGAGATTGAGTATCTTTCGCTTTAAGGTTCTGACTATTGATAATCAAGAAATGTTATGAGGTTTAGATGCAGCTTAGTGTAAGAAAACTGATCTAAGAAGCGCTAAAAATGTATTAGGATAAAATCATGCGTCATCACATTGTTATCGAGATTTCCGCTAGTGTGAATTTCAGCACTGAGGGTGTAAGCACAGTTGGTGAATCCACTGCTAGCCACATAATAAATGTACTAAAAATCAATAAAATATCATTTTAAATATCAAACCTGATTGTAAAGAAGAAACTTTACAGACTTACATTATCTTGCATTTTTAATATAATAAAAAATTGTAATTAGTGGGAATATGGTTATATGTTAGAGATTGCTGAAGTTTGGTTCTGTTTTTCACTGAATTTTAAAGTAGGTTGGAGAACTATTGAGAACTTCTTATTAACATATTAGCTATATGCAAATACCCACAAAATCAGATTTCAATGAAACATATTTCCAAATTCATACGAACTATAATATAGCGTCACTGTCACTCCTGATACTAGTTTCGTTCTCACTATCACTGAACTAGAATTTATTACCTATTCATAATAATGTATATTGTGACTGATGGAATTCAAAGAATTAAGAAACCAACTAGTGATGACCTGCAGGTTTATCATAGGGTTGAAAATAATGTCTAGATTGATTCAGAAGTAAGAACAGGCGTTGCAGTAAGGTGATAAATTGTTAGTAGTAGTTTGTTTAAATTCATGAATAGAATTATCAACAAGCATTGTAGCGTGTGCTATTGATGTCGACAGGTATAAGTAGTATGTACGATCAATCGAAAATGAAATACCTGGCAGCAGAAAATTAAGAAGATCGAAGAAAGGAGAACGAAAATAGAGAATGATTGGTATGAAAACGAAACATTATTGAAGTCTGGGATGACTGATTGACATTTCGCAAATGAAGTATTTACTGTATGGTTCTCAGATTTTACAAAGATGTTCTGTCATTTGTATTCAAATATATTTGATTGTCTTCACTTGTGTCCTCATTTACCACAGTATATCCTTAAAACAAGTCGTTTGTCTAGCTTTTTATTCAACTCTATAAAAACCGTCATTGAGACGTTTTATTTTGAGTTCACCAAAATTTTTATAAATTAAAATTTTTCACTATATTTTTTACATCAACAATAAATATTTAACTTTAGTCATTCAAGACAAGTATATGACAGTATCACGAAAAATAAATCTTTGAACAATAATTTATAATCAAGTTAATCATCGTTTATCGAAATAATTGGTATCATATAAAATGAAAAGAGGAGAAGCTGAATTCAAATCTGTATAGAATACCAAACTACAAATCTAAAATTGACATGTGATCAGATTTATTAAAATTGCCAAAATTAATTTATCCGAAGGGATTTTTTGTGGAGATTTCATTAATTTTATAGTTGAAATCATGAGTCAGTTGAAGCTAGACCCCCATGAAAAACATGTAATCACTGGACGGCCGTTTCGTCCTATTTTGGGACTCCTCAGCAGTTGCTCTATTTCGTGGATCGGTTGAAGTTATAAATCAACAGCGTTAGATGCCGGCTCAGTGGTCTAGAGTTCAAGCGCTCGCGAGCGAGGCTAATAGGTCCTAGGTTCGAATCTCACGAGGTGGGGTCGTGAATGCGCACTGCTGAGGAGTCCCACAATAGGACGAAACGGTATTCCAGTGCATCCAGATTGTTCATGGTGGTCTAGCTTCAATTGACTCGTGATTTCAACTACAAAATGAATTTATCAAACGTTATCTGGATTCTCAGTGGTTCTTCTTTCGGATGAACTTTTTTTTGAAAAAGCTTCAACTAAAGATTCATAGTATTTGTAAACTTCATCACCAAAATAGAATATCTTCCAATACAAAGTCTTTTGTTAACATAATTTTGTAACTTAATTCATAATATCAGATATCACCAAATTGTAAAGAATTTCATAATCTATCTGATTAGTATGAAATACAAATGAACTTCTTTGAAAGAATTTTATCGAAAACGGTAAATATAATTAACTTTTTAAAACAGTTGCTTAACATAAATTAGTTTAAATAATTCTCCAATTATGATATTCATCAAAATACAAACGATGTGTAACATTTCATTGTTTGTAAATTTAGGAAACAGTAAGTGTAACTACAGTTTATAAGTATAGCGAAAACCGTGAAATTACATGTATGTAACGTTTCTTATATTTAAGCTGTGTATATATGATGTGAAAAAAAAACATAATAGAAGAGTCTAACTAGTTACGTTCCGTTGATTATAAAAATGCTAATGAATTCATTCAACGTTTTCTGATGAATAATTTTGTTAACATGCAAGTAATTGCTTTAGTCAATCAAACACTGAAGATGAAAAATAAACATTTAGGTGGTTAAAATAAACTATTGTTATCAATGAAGTGTAAATCGTTTAGTTAGCTTTTCAAAACGGTCAACTTTTAGTTTAGTTTTAAAAATATCACCTTAAAAAGAGTCTAAGAGTGGTCTCATGGCTAATTTACAAATCCTGTTTTTTCCAATTGAGTCATAATCTAGTCCATGTTACTTATACCGTTTTTAAAAATTAAAATATTTACCATTTACAGTATATTTCAATGTTTTCTGGAAAAACTATTTCAAAATTGTTACTGTTCATTTTGTTACAGTTAGGGAAAAAAATGATTTCTGATGAAATTAACACGTCAAATATGTTATACAAAGGAAAGGTTATCATTAAGAGCACAGATGGTTAAAAACAATTCTGAATATTAGGTAATTGTAGCTAGTTAGTATTTAGCTAACCTATTGCCAATCACAAGTTAATCGATTATAAGACAAGAGGCTATTACAATGTTGTTACTCACGTTATGAGAATGTTTAATTTTTAATGCCATTTATGATATTCAATAAATTGATTATTATTGAATTATCATAACATCTTACATTAGGTTGAATTCAGTATTTGTAAGGAAAACTCTGACGTTTTATGGAAGATACATGAACTATTTGGGACAAAAAATGGTGTTAATTGTTCGATAAAATCTACTACACGTTGAAAATCAAATAATGATATAAATTTTATTAACCTTTTAGGATGATATATATCAAAATTGCTTTCAGAAAGTAAATCAAAAGTATGCTAGTGGATAATGTGAACACACAATCACATAAAGGGATGAAAGGTTTATGAAATATATATATATATATACTACAAGGGAAAAACAATCTATTGCTATTAGTTTAGTAAAAGGATTCAAACTAACAGCATATATCATGGTAATGAATATCGGAAACCTTATGATATAATCTATATAGTTTATTGGTTCATTATTTCACTTCTTGAATAATACTAGTTTGACGTATCTAGAATTTTAAGGATAATTTTCAAACTTTTATTCGTTTACGTGATTGACTTTCAGTGTTCGTTGAAGCTTATTTTTATACGGTTTTGTAATAGTTACAACCATCATAGTATCCAGAAGTAGTTCAAAAGATTACACTTCATAGTTAATAACAGAGAAGATATGTGCTTTAGTTTGTTCTCTTTGAAATATTCACTAGCTATAGTTTGGACTACCAAACCTGTCAATTGAATCTACTGGGGTTGCCAGTATGTTACATTTATAGTAGAGAAACTATTAAAAGTCACAAGGGGCTGCACAGTTGTTTAAACCTAGCCTAGGAACCGCCAGTAAATATGTCCATGAGTGAATATAGGCAGTCCTACCGTACGGATCTGAAACGTGGAGAACTCCTACAACCATCATCAAGAAGGTACAAGTATTTATAAATAGTCGTCTACTCAAAATACTCAACATTCACTGGCCAGATAGCATCAGCAACAACCGTCTGTGGTAGAGGACAAACTAGCTTCCAGCTGAAGAGGAAATTAGGAAAAGACGTTGAAAGTGAATAGGACACACATTGAGGAGATCGCCAAACTGCATCTAGAGGTGAGCCCTAACTTGTAATCCTGAAGGGAAGTGGAAAAGAGGAAGGCCAAATAACGCATTACGCCGGAAATAGAAGCAGATATGAAAAGGATGGATAGCAACTGAAAAGAACTGGAAAGGATTGCCCAGGACAGGGTTGGATGAAGAATACTGGTGGGTGGGTTATGCTCCTTCACGAGGGGTAATAGGCGTAAGTAAGCAAGTAAGTTAATTTCGTCGATCAATCACCTTAATAACCGTTATTATATTAATTGCAACGGTGTTTGAAATCAGAAGAAGCAGTGACTACACTTTATTAGAGGATAGCACGGATCACAAAGTTACAACTACATCAAGCGAGTTTTAAAGCAGAGAGGCGAATATGTGTATGCGAGCAACTACAGAGGCGATTTTGTAGTCAAATCGAATCAAGGCTCAGGTAGGCAAGGCAAAGGCTATCAATAGGATTTGAGTACATCTACACATGAGGTAGAGAATGATTCATCGAGCGATATTTAAGATAGAAACAGATATGTGCGTAGGCTGTCATGTGACCGAGCGTACACATCTATGAAGACAAGATAGTGATCATAATAGTACAAAGAAATAGACGAGCTGTTATTGCTCGAATAACATTGTCAATTAAGTAAGTTAAGAAAAGGGCTTAATCAAATCATGAGACATCATAATTATTCCTTTAACTCCCAGGGCAGAGTTTAAATGGTTTGAATAATTTTTCCTGGTCAGCGTTTTTTTAGCGAGTTGGTTTTCTACGGGATAGGGTCGCTAACCCCATGCCCAACCCTCCTTCTTTACCCGGGCTTGGGACCGACAGTAGCTCCGGAGGAGCTACAGGTGGAGTTTAATCAAAATTGACCATAATCAAAATTGATTTTAGGAGAGTTGTTATAATAGAACAAAACTAGTGAAGTGACATTTTCTGTACATTAAACTATTTTTTCACTCTTACATACTCCCTTCACGGCCATGGATTTGTTTTTCTCTCATTTTACATTCATCGAATGATTTTACATTCTTTCCAATTTATATTGATTATTGAACTAATACTCACCTTATTATCAATCTATATGTTATCAACTATTTAACCAAACAATATAATTATTTTATTTCTTACTCTACAAGTGAAACAATTCATTAAGTAACAAAGTATTATTCATCAATTAATGATCATTTTTTTATTACTGCGTGTTAACATGTACATTAAGGGTCACACACAAAAAAAGTGAAGAAAGTATAGAAAGAGAAGTGAAGTTCTATTTACAAATAGATTATTCATTTAATCATCTTATATCAGTAAGGTGAGTCACGAATAGTTAAGAAAAAAAAAGAAAAAAAAAAGGTGTTTACTTCCCATTTAATTGTGATAAACAATTATTTTCTTCAACCTATTTTTTTCGTTTTTTTTTGTTTTTCTCTCTCTCTTTCCAATCTTTTATTTTATTGCTTTTCTTTTTTGTTATTTCGTGCTTAATTAAAAATTGCCTTTAATTTTTTTCTTTATTCGTTACTTATCTTTTTTTTAAATAAGAAGAAAAAAAATAAGAAAAGGAGAACTTTATTATTTTCAAATGATAAAAGATTTATTATTTTTTTTGAGTTAAAAGAAAAGAAAAATAATAATGGAGAAACAGTAAATTGATAGTAAAAGTTTAGTTAATTAGAAAGAAAAGTTGGTTTTGAGAAAAGAATAGGTGAAAAATTGAACTGGAAACAAGAACGTTTGTTATATAGGTATAATTAAATATTGTGAGTAAAATAAAATTCGTTTTTTAAAAAGAATTGTACTAAACTTATTGATTTTTCTAAGGTTTTTTTTTATCAGAAAATAACATGATTTGAGAAGGTATATTTAAAAAAGAATTGGGTAATAGTGGAAGAGAAATCTTAAATAGATAGTGATAAACTTTTTGATATTGATTCTTTATTTTCAGGAGATCAGAAAATTAATTTCATTATTTCTCCATTTTGTATGTGATGTATTAGATACATAAATAGATGGTTATCATTAAACATCAGACTCAACTTCTACGTTAATGTGCTGTAGGTGTATGTTTAATTCAATCCGTTTGGAGCTGTACCATGTATATTGTATTAAGGTAATCAAACTTCTTGAACCTATTAAAAATCTTATAACTGATGAATAATTTGTGAATCAACTTATATTTTTAAATTGACTAAAGTATTTTATAAAATTAAGTATCCATTTATTTATTTTAACACATAAATATTGGTACAAGGTAGCAACAGATATATATGCGCCATATAGAAAATCGTCATTTTATTTAATTGTGTGAGGGCTATGATACTGCTCGGATGCCCAGACAGAAGCAGGTGGTTTTCTTAAGGGGCCACACCTGGAGCTTTCGACCTAAAGGTCTGATCCACAAGACAGGGGAGCATTGTGAAGAGATGTAGTCCCATGGTAGCCGGTGACCGACGATTTGTGCATATGCCATTTGTTCTCTCAGGATACTGGAGCCAGCCCATGTGCAACATTGGTTTGGCATCAGGGTTTTCCTACTCCCCTAGGTGGACTTCCCGTGTCCACCAACCCGGTTAAAGCGCCGGATATTCGCTTTTCGTCCTCTCAATTTCATGAACAACACCCTGGTGTGAGAAGGCAGTGAGTAGGACTTCCCTGGCAGAGGCTGTATATGTGTGACCGTGTGAAAGCATTTCGAGAGAGAGGAAGGGCCCTCCCCACTCTCGGCAGTACCAGGGCATTTGGGGGCTGTGGATTTTCAAAAAATGTATTTCTTATGAAACTTAATTAATTCCGTCCATGTAATCACTATCCTATGAAACTATTATGCAAATAAATAATTATTCAAATGTAAATGGAATAAAGTGAAAACAGACGATTAAATTTAAAGATAATTAAAATGTTTTTGTGTTCTAAATTCTTGCTTTTTTGCTCTAGGTAAAAACTGGGATTTTACTATGGGTAACCAACCAAATTTTTACTCACATTTACAAACAATACAGATTCAATTAATATAACTTGCTATAAACAATCAAATTAGACAAACCTAGTTGACTATTAGAATAACTGGTCTTCTTTTGTATCAAAGTGAAGGATTTGGAAATTAAAAAAGATTTTGGACTACTGTTTAATAATATTTACCATCTAAACAAAGTGATGTAAATGTTTGTCTGAATAAATGTTCATACTATAGTCTTAAAACTGTATATCATGTTAGTTTCTCATATAAATAAGCAAACATCAGGAAGAAGCAATAAACCATATGCATTCATAATCTTATTTTCACCACTGGACTATTCAATCTGATATTAAACGATTTTATAATTTTGTATTTTTTACAGCCTATAACACAATTCATGATTCTTGTAGTTATGACATAATATAGTACGTAGTTTTGTTTAAAAAAATCTATGACTTCATTCATTAAGTAACCTTCATTTTCGTAGTAAATTTAATCATGAATGACTAGATCAATAAGGTTAAATTTAGAACTAAATTTTATCGTAGTTTCAACAAACCAACTTGCGAATTCAATCGGAATACATGTGAATTAATCTGTCAAATGAAAGTTGTTTATTTAAGCTTTCGTTTGAATATTCTATGTATATATCTCAAAAACTGTTCTGTGTGATTACAAAAATTAAACGATAATTTATTACTTCTATATTAGATATAAGTAGTTTCTTAGTATCTTCTTATATTTAGTAAATCTTCAAATGTTTTTTCAGTGTATTTGATATCATTTTTATTAGAAACAATTTACTTGAAATCATCTAATTGACGTTTTGTTTACTATTCAGTCACAGATATCTGAAATGTTTGGGTAAACATAGATTTGTATAAATTATTTCTAATCCATTAAAAACGATCTCTTAACTTCAAATGGTAGAGTAATGTATATGTCGACAGTGAAAACAAGAAATAAAGATTTCAGCAAGTCTTTTTACTTTGACTTCATATGATCATAATTTTTAAGATTCTATGCAAGACAATATGTTAAGTTTGAATCATGTCATTCTTTTACTAAATAACTAATGTTGCTACCAATCTGCAATAAGAAAATTATTTAGTTTAGTCTGTTATATTTGATACATCTCAATGAGACTAATGAATGGTGACTGTTGGGATCCATTTCTAGATTATTAATATATATATATATATATATATATATATATATATATATATATATAAATTGTGTAATCGTTAAGTAATTAAACTATGTATATTCGTATTTCCCTTATTGTAAGCTTTAATTTGACTTATGGGCTATTATTATAAGATTGGCCATTCTTGAGATATGCTAAATTTATTAATTACAGTCTCTCACATTCACAACCACTTTCGGAGAGATCTTGTCCAAGTATTGTTTCTTATTTTATGGTGTGATGTGGTCTGTTTGGTTTGTATATAAACCCAATAAATGATTCATATCGCGGAGACTGAGATTTGTGTTCTGGACGCAACAGGCAGGGCTAGGCAGGAAGATGGACTGTTGAAGGCTTTAGACTGCTCATACGGGTTTATGCATCATATATCTGGTCAATAAGTCACTGTTCTCTATTTAACAGTATCATTACGTTATATATTAATAAGGCATAAGGTCACAAGTTACAACAATATTTAGTTTGATTAATTTAAACAATAACAGTTATTGTAAATTAAAATCTTCCTTTATTTCGTTTTTTTATTTTAGGTAATTAATATGTTATTAATCATATTGATTGTACACTTTTAAGCACCCAATAGACATAAATTTAGAATAATTTTCATGAATATTCGCCACTTACGTAATCTATTTTCTGGCAAGCAATATGTAATACTATTGATTTACAATAAAACAAGCCAAATCAAAATAATCAAAAAAAATTTGGTGTGTAGTTTCTATTTGATTGTACCCTATATAATTTGGTAATGTCAATTTATTGGATTTCATCGTGTTTTACATTTTGACAGTTTAGTGTAGTTTAGTTGTATCTGTGTAATTTTGACTAGAAGACATAGATAATCGGATTTTATATTTATGTCTATAATATGCTTAGTATTGAAAATAAATGTACTTCATATATTAGACAACTCAATAATAAATAATGTTATATATATATATAATAAAGGATAATAGACAGCTTAAGCGTAGTGTATATTATGATAGCTTTCTATTAACAAACCTAATATACAACAAAATAGTAGCACACTTTTTATAAAGGCATAAATGCTGAAAAAGTTAAAGCTTTCGGAACCAATTTCCTTATCATTATTTATATTTTTGTATAATTAGCAGGTAACTGTTGTGTTGCGATTCTTATTTTAAGTGTTCAGTGAACCTGTTAACTGTTGTTGTACGTTTTACTATTACCAAGTTAATGTTAATTATTTCTGCACTATATGCTTTGCTCTCTACCATTGATGATATGATTATGTCCAAAGTATTATTTCTTATTTGATGTTTTGTGTAGTCAATCATTTCAAGTATAACATTGTATGCGTTTTGAGTCATAATTGAATTCAGTACAAAAGAGAACTAAATTACTTTTTATCAGCGTCTGCTAACTGCTTACTGGATTGCAACGAACTTAATGACCAATAAGCATTAAACTCTTGGGTTTTCATTCGTCGGTCTATGTGTCAACTGATACTTATGAGTCATCTGTCCTACTATGAATATAGGTGAATTTATCGATAATGTTAATTCTGATTTAGTAATATAACAAACGATATCAATCAGCGGTCTCAAGCCATGACAAAGTCCCCTCTCCGAAACTAAACAATAATAAGTTGTGTTGCACAGAGCAATCTAAGGAACTTTTAATGCTGGTAAACTACAATTAGTGTTTTCTACACGTCCGATGGTCACTCCGAGATTGAAATATAAATTACCTGGACTAGCCTCTTTTTCTGTATCTATCAATTCAACTACTATTGCAAAGCAAGCCGTATTAGAGGATGTTCTAGAAATTTATATTCTCGTGATTAAAAGCACCTCCCAGTGTTTTTAAACAAATGTATGGTAAACACTGTTACCAACTCGACTCTAGCTTATTTAATATAAACGGCTCATACAGACAACATTGAGAAATCATTTACTATCATGCATCGTGTTAACAAAAATTCACCAAAATTTGTCAGATGAGGAATTTTTCAGATGGCTGACGCATTAGCTAAAAGTGTGGGGGGATAGTGTAACGTCATGTGCTATGTTAAACCTAAATAATTTATTCTGGATTCCGGAAAAGCCAATCTCTTCATTATTCTTAAACTAAATTTTGACCTTGTCACTTACTGGCTTATTTATTCTGACTATATTTGAATGAGGGTATGTATGTAAACATCTTATCCTACTTATCACATATCTGTAGCTTATTTTTATCTGGCGATAAATATTTTTTGACGCTTGATTGAATCGAGTTTGCTCATTTGCCTTCTCCATTGCGCGTCATTTCGCTTTGCTCTCTTCTCTTCGCTTTCTTCCCTTCGTCTCTTCGATCAGTTGTCTTTTCAGATCGACGATTGTATGAAATGTACTCATTCAAACTTCTTATTTATTCTTATTTATTCTCTGTAGAATTGGCTTACACTGAGTCACGAAACGTCAGAAAATCTGATTTTTCTACTCATTGGGATATTACAAATATATTATTTATTCATTCAAACTTCATTCTCGTACTTGACTTATTTAATTCCGTTTTTTACAATCGCGAGTTAAGTCGATAATAATATACGAGGATTGACGACATGTATATTTCGATAGCAATTATTCGATAATGATCATTCATCCGATATTACTGGAGTCAGATTCTGAGCCACTAAAAAAGGGCTCAAAAGGTTGGAGGTTTGCTTTGAAAAGAAATATATTCAACCGCTCCTTTAACTTTGGTCAACTTCCGGTCTAAGTATTTAGCAATCATTTTGATGATACTGTGACATAAATTGGCAAATGTTTATGCAACCTTCGTCTTTGCCCTTTCATAGCTTAAAAATTTAATTATTAATATAGTACTTGCAAACTTTTTGAGAAATTTGTTCTGTACCCACCTCTACATACTAATCCGTAACCAATTTCTTAATATTCTACATGACATGATTCCTGATTTGTAATTACCCCATTTAAACCATATTTACTATAATCATTAGTCTCCACCTGTGGCTCTTCTAGAGTAACCGCCGGTCCCAATCCCTTACAAAGGAAGAAAGTTGGGCTTGGAGTGGGCAGCCCTATCCCGCAGAAAACAACATTGCTAAAAAAGCGTCAACCCGAATAAACAAATTATACCACTTAAACTCTGCTTCCGAGTCGATAGAAGAATTATGATACCTCATGATGAAAGCCGAGATTCTTCATAAGACACGAGGCCGATGACCCTTGTAACAACCAGTGCAACAATTTGTATAGATTGAAGAAAGGAAGAACAAGAAGACAACATTTCACAACAGTGAACACGAGCACAGAAAATCAAGGCACAAGCAGAGTACGCAGAAGCAAACAAGCAAGTGAGGAGAAGCATTAGATCCGACAAGCAGAAATGAATGGGAGGACTAGCAACGACAGCGGAAAATGCTGTAAGAGAAGGGAATATGAAACAATTATATGACACAACGAAGAAACTGGTAGGCAAATATAGTAAACCGGAGAGACCTGTCAAGGAAAAAGAAGGAAAGATAGTCATGGACATTCAAGAACAGAGGAACAGATGGGTAAAATACATCGAGAAACTCTTGAATAGGGATGCTCTATCGAAGCAGCACCTACAGACATTCCTATACATGTCACTCCATCAACGATCGAAGAAACCTGGAAGGCCGGTAATCAGACAAATCAAGAGTGGGAAAGCAACAGGACAAGATAACATTTAGCTGAAGCACTGAAGTCAGAAATAGAAATGACTGCGGAAATGCTCGACCTTCTATTCAGGAAGATTTGGGATAAGGAACTAGTGCTACAGACTTACTGTAAGGAGGGATATTACATCCAAATGCAAAAGAAAGGAGATCTGAGCAAGTGTGAGGACTACAGAGATATCATGCCAATATGGAAGCGAACAGAAGATTTCAAGTGTTGCCGAACCGGATGATAGACTCGGTAAACGTCGAGCTTCGAAATCAATAAGTCGGATTCCTTAGGGATCGATCGTGCACAGATCAAATCTTGACGATACGGATCATTGCTGAACAAGCGATTGAATGAAACACGTCACATTACATCGACTTCATTGGCTATGCGAAAGCATTTGACAGTGTAGATAGGAGGAGCTTGTAGAACCCTCTTTGACACCATGGTGTACCTGAGAAGATAGTCAACATCATACGGAATTCATACGATGAACTAAACTGAGAAGTGGTGCATGTAGGACAGCCGACAGATAGATTCTAAGTGAGGAACGGAGTCAGACATGGCTGCTTACTCTTCCCCTTTGCGTATCTGCTGGTGCTTGACTGGGTTATGAAGACCACTACATCTCAAGAGAGTCGTGGAATACAATGAACAGCTTGGATGCCGCTAGACGATTTGGGAAATCGCAGATGACCTAGCTCTTCTAAACCATAAACAGCGACAAATGCAGGTGAAGACAGCCAGCATGCTAGCAACCTCTGCAGTAGTAGGCCTCAGCATACCGAAGAAAAAAAGCGAGATCCTAAAATACAACAGAGCAACCACGAACCCAATCACACTTGATGGAGAAGCACTGAAAGAAGTGGAAACTTTCACGCACCTTGACAGCATCATAGATAAACATGGAGGATTTGATGTAAATATGAAGGCAAGGATTGGCAAAACAAGGATAGCATTCCTACTACTGAAGAACATCTGAAACTCAAAACAACTGTCAACCAATATCAAAGTCAGAATCTTTAATACGGACATCAACGGCTGAAACTTGGAGAACTACTACAACTATCATTCAAAAGGTAAAAGTATTTCTTAATAATTGTCTACTCAAGATACTCAATGTTTGTCGACTGGATACCATCAGCAACAACCTATTGTGGGAGAGAACAAACCAGGTTCTAGCTGAAGAGGATATTAGGAAAGCACGTTGGAAGTGGATAGGACATACATTACGCAAATCACCAAACTGCATCATGAGGCAAGCGCTAACTTGAAATCCAGAAGGGAAACAGAAAGGAGGAATGTTAAAGAATACACTGTGTCGAGCATTGGAAGCAGATATGAAAAATATGAATAGCAACTAGAAAGGTTTGCCCAGGACAGGGTTGGATGGAAAGTGCTGGTGGGCGGCCTATGCTCCTCGTCGAGAGGTAACAGGCGTAAGTAAGTAAGTGTAACATTATTCAAGTTAACGCTTCATATTAATCATCCGAACATTCACGATATTATTTTATTTTATGAAACAAACAATCCTAATTTCATATGCCATAATTTTAAACGATGCATTTTGCTGTAAACCTAGCCCCTTTTTGAATTATTATTTTGGATAGATAATTGAAGAACTTGATGTTAACGAACATTTTGAAGTATTTCATAAAGTTTTAAAACACATATAACTACAGTTAACTAGCAAATAAACTTTTATGTCATCATTCTCTGTTCAGCATAGCCAACTAGTCTCATAGTTTTCGTATACAGTTGTTAGCAGAAAATTCCACACAATGATGAAAAATCAATTAGATTTTTTTATTAACTAAATGGACATTTCAATCTTTGTTTATTTAATCAAATACATCAGGAAATGTTTATAAATCTAAAGATACATTAAAGTGGGAAATTTGTCTTGTCTAATCACCTTGTGAAAATCACCTACATATGCTAACAATTTTTTTATTTTTATTTTTATTTTAAACATATAAGGCAGATAAAATCAAATCAATTAAACTTGATTAATATGTGTTAACAGTCTTGGTTGTTGTTGTAGTAGAGTTATCCAAAATAAATATCCTTTAGTGTCCCTATATCTGACTCCAGTTGAATCGTATGTTGAATGTTGTCGAAATATACGTGCTGCAGACCCTCACATACAATAATCGACTTAATTCGCGTTAGAGAATAACGGAGTGAAAATAAGCCAAATACGAGAACGAATTTTGAATACATATATTTTGTATACTTATTGATCCGAACAGACAATCAGAGATATGAAGTGAAGGAAGAGAAACGAAACGAATTGACGAGCAGCGGAGAAGGCGAATGATCCAACTCGTTTCGATTAAGCGCGACTTAATATTTTTATTCAGACATTATAAATTACAGACACAGAATGAATAGGGCAAGCAATTAACACACATATGATCATATAAAAAGCGGTCAAGATTAGTAAGCGAATAATTGACGTGGTCAAAATTTGTCTTGAGAAGTTTGAATAAATTGGTCTGTGCAGCAGCTAGAATAACTTATGTAGGTTTGAAATACTACCAGCCCTAACAATTCTTACTAAACGTATTTATTTTCATATACTGCATTCATTTGACAATGTAACAATAACTAATAAATTCTCACATTATAGCTTCATTAATAACATTTAACGAAAGAGAAATGTACAGAGAATGATGTTAATCTCACCTACATGTTTTCTCTATGATCCAAACCAGCTGCCATGGTAAATTCCATAAAAGGTTTTCGACTAAAATCTATACTCTTTACTTTAATAAAACTAAATTTCATGATAGCTGACAAATGAATATTAAAACAAATGATAAAGTGCATAGAGTATAATTTTCCAGATGTACTTTTCTTTTATATGTGATTAGAAAATTTATAACACAATATCATGCACATAGTTACCAAGGGAATTAACAAATTGATTTTATAAAGGAGTTTCTTGTTTTCGAAAAGAAAAACAATAACGAAGAATTCAAGTTTACACATAAATATGTAGTTTTGTTTTTTACGTAGTACTTAATAACACAGAATAATTCCAACTCTATCTTAATTACATGTGAACTAATAACTTTTACACATCGTTAAATGTTATCGAAAAACATTTGATGGTCAGTTTATGAATGATTTGGCTGGTATTTCTTCAACTATGGCTGGTAACAAATATAAAAGATGAATCATCTTCACAGTATATTGTTGTTTATAATAATAGCTAGAGAAAATAGTCACAAATATTGGTTACTGTATGATATCAAAGATGTGTCAGTTTTTCGTTTACTATAAAAATGAAATATACATTTTTGATTGGGGTCATGAATAGATGAATGTTAGACCGCCATGGAAAACCTGGAGATACTAATAAGCCGTTTCGTCCTAGAATGTGACTACTCAGCAATGCACAACCATGATCCTGCATGTGGGAATCGAATGCAGGATCTTCTCTCTAGCGCGCGAGCGCGTAACCTCTAGATCACTGAATCGGTATCCAACGGCGTTAATGTATAACTTCGACCAACCCACGGAATCGAGCGACCCTCTTCCATTGTCTAAGGTAGACACTTGATTGATTCCCGCGTGCGGTATCGTGTAGGAGCGCTGCTGAGGAGTCTCATAATGGGATTCCAGGATTTCAGTGGCAGTCTAACATTCATCGATTCACGGTCTCAATCAAAAACTTAACAGTCTCTACAACCCCACACCGAAATATAAATTGTTGTTTCTTCAGAAATTTCATGCATCCTGATACACTGGTACATTTGAACATAACGAGAATGAACTGTATTTTCTACCTCCAACCGTCTAAAAATTTATTTGCTATTTGTAATCCGGTTCACTTTCATCACTGCTTTTCCTTAATGTATAATGACTATGTACTATGAATAGAATATGCTTATTTTAGATAATACACATGATTTGTTACATTTGAAATGATATGAGCAGTTTCAACATAATTTAATCAGAGTAGATATCGGCGTATTCACGTCCATATATTGGAGAATCAAAATGACCTGACTGGTTTTCTTCTTCATACAAAACCGTAATCTATTTTTGTCATTATTATCACAGTAAATCCTGCAATAAATAAATCAGTTTAAGGCCAAAACATAAATCCTAATTTTGAGTCAACATCAGATGGATGAAACAATAAAGTACATTTTGAAGCTGTTAATTAAGTACGTTATTCCTTTTCTTCTGGAAGTACTAACCTGAAATTCGACTGTACAACAGTTGCAACCCAAAATCGATATTTGTGAATTCAATAAGTATTTCGTGCACATGGTAAATTGCCAACTAATAACAGTTAGAACAAGCTAAAATGTGAGACTATGACAAATGACTCTATATGCTGGTAAACCACTTACTTAGTTAATACATTAAAAAGACTCCCGAGAAAGCATTACCAACCTGAACAGCATTTTAATTTAGTCACTGAATGTAAGAATTTTGCTGTTATTTGAAGATTTGAACAACCAAGAACCATTTTGTTTAAAATGTCAGTGAACACTTGTCAACTGGAATGTTTCCGGTTTCAGGAAGTTAGACAGTTATGTATATTCCTTAGACACGAAAAACAGATCGCGTGTATTCCCTAATAAAACTTAACGAAATCTTGGGCATATTTCCTCTTTGATTTACTCAGTAAATAAAAGGGCGGAATAGGGCCACATAAGTATGTAGCGTAGAAGAATTGTGTATGAATATCCTTGTTTACTTCAGACATAACACAGAATCCCACTAATAAGTAGAATAGTATACATCACAACATAAAAACGGAAGTTCATGGTATACGATATGATATGTAAATTCCTAGTATACGACGCCATTTATTAAAATGTCTATTCTAATAAGTTGTATTTGTTAGTACGAAGACTACATTTTGTTACACAGTAATTTTTTAGGTATTTTGTTTTTATCTGCTAATGTAAGAAAAACATCACTGGTGCCCGATTATTATGAAATATGAGATATAGTTATGAAAATTATATAACAATTTTTAACCATGTTTTCACTAATATCGTACTCACCATTACATCAAGGATGGAAATTATATTTACAAAAATCTGAACTATTGAACTTTAAGTAAATCTAAAGTTTCATTTGGCAGTCTGATTAAGGCTTTTTCATATATCGAATTTATCAAACTTAAGTACATGGCTTACCATAATAATGGTATGCTAAACAAATCGTCTAATTATGCCAACGGAGTTGAAAGTGTGATTTATTGAATTGCATGTGTAACATTTGTTGTGAAAATGGAAGAAAATTGTGTTAAGATAATAGCTGTTTGTGTACGTTAGTGGATCTGATGTGAGGAAAATTCATTGACTATATATTACTTCTTACTAAGCATTTCTGATGTAATCAGATAATCTGACAGATGATATAACTCAAACATGTTCCAACATGCATCTGATGAAGATAAGTAAACAAATAAATGTTTGGGTCATTGCGTTGGCCATGGTGATTGTTCATCTTACGAGGAAAAATGGGTTAATACGATAGTCATTCCATGTCCCAAAAGAATTTAAGAAGAAATCGTGAGAATCTTAAACCATTAGATCATAAGAATATTCTTCCGAACAAATAATACTCTATGCTGTAAGTTGTTAGGAGTCAAAAACTCAATACGGATGAAGGAACAACAATGCTGTGTTTATGAGATCAAATGTAGTTGATGTAATGCTATTTGTGTAGGTGAGATATCACGACAACTGAATGTGAGGGTGAAGTAATACAAATTTATTTTAGGCATATTTCTAAATCCTCAAAAGACGCGAAAAAACTAGAAAACAAGTTGGTGATAATATTGGATTCCATAGAGTCTGAAAATACAACTGGTAGGAACTATAGTTTGCGGACGAACAAATCATTTTTAAGAGAGCAGATCTTGAATTTTTCATCCACTCATTTGGCTAAACACCATTTTGGCATTACAGCTGATGTCAGTTCACGAAGAAAATATTAAATCTAATTCCTAATTTTAGCGTTCAATTGTAAATCCCAATCCTACTTCCTCACACTAATTTTTAACCTTCATTTAACCCTAGTAAGTAGGTGAACATTCCAAGGTCATTTCAGCGTTGCCCAAAGGTCGTCATTAAACTATAGTCTCATCTATAACTGTAATTTTTATTTGAAGAATTACGTTAATATACTGGAACAATATAGACTTCCAACGTTTTGATATTGATTTAGATGAATACTGTCAAAAAGTATATTGACAGTTACGCCACTTGAAATGATTTATTAAAGGAATAGTAACCTGATTTCCTTATATTAATTAATACTTAACGTATATACCATAGAAAGTTATTAATGTCAGGTGAAATACTATCGAATATAACTGGCGTTTTACAGCAAATACACTCAAAAAGGTTAATATCTTAATTTCATAATTGATAAAAATTTCATTTTGAAATTCATCAACATTATCACTGAAACTTAGTAACTAAATATTGTCATACGGAAAATTCTAACTCCAGTCATGGCGAAAGTTATTCTAATGCATCTTAAAGAGTGAACAATATGGAAATACATGATCAGATTAACAAATTTGTTTATACTTTGAAAAAAACATTATGATAGGAAGCAACTTTATTGTCCCATTTTTGGCGCAAAATTATTGATTTCGATTATCATTTAATTTTTTATAGAGGTTATTTAAGACTCTATTTACTACCTGAAAGATTTATGCAACATTCTAATCGTGTAAGTTAGATTGTTCAAGTCACATGTCTTGAGGTAAACCTAGTCAGATTAACTGTATTAACTTCAATCTCATAAATAATATTACACAGCTTCTGAACATATAGATTCGTTTATACTTCTTGATGAGAAATAATTTTGGAAGCAATGACACTACTACTTGATAAACTATTTTTTTCGTAAAATTCATTTAATGTATCTAATTTACAAATAACATGATTTATATACAACATACATCATCTATAAATTCATTTAGTATTGTTTGTTTGAATGTTCCCATTGATGCTTAGGACTGCAACTGGTCAGTATCTTATTGGCATATGTGCATACTGTGCGTATTGCTTCGATATTGCCTTAATTTACAAGCGCTATCCACCTTTGCTTATAACGCGTGTGAGTTAAGGCAATATCGAAGCAATACGCACAGTATGCACATATTCCAATAAGAGACTGACCAGTTGCAGTCCTAACACATCAATGGGAACATTCAAACAAACAATAGTAAGTGAATTTAGACTTCACCCCATTGCACAAGCAAGTGGCTATCAGGACTCAGTAGCTGAGTGGATAACGCGATGACGTTTGAAGCGAAAGGTACTGGTTTCAAGTCCCAGATTGAACATCAACTCTGAGATGCATATACATCCAGCTGATGGGTCCCAAATGGGACGAAACGCACGTCCTGGATTCCACTGCTAGCCACTATCCATCTTTGCTTATAATACATCATCTACGTTGTTTGAAAATATATGTTTATATTAAAGTTTTTATCTTATGAACAAAGAAATGATTAGATATCTATCAGGTTTTGGAAATATAATCGAAGTCCCACTAGAGTAAGATATTCCAATGACATTGAAGATAATTCGAAGATTTTTGCATCAGATCATTGATTTGTAAAACAAAAATCTTCACTTGAGTTATCTGTGACTAGTCATTTACAATCATAGAAAAGGCAACTTTTTTTAGATGGTTGTTTCCACAATGTACCTACTCACCAAATGTTAGTTTAGTAGCCATTTTCAAATCTGCCGTACAATTCTTTAAAAGCCATACAGTTATGTAAGATGTTTTTTTCATTGAAATTTACGCAATTGGTATAAAGTGCCAGTAATAATTTTTGCTTCATGTTTAACAATTTTCATGTACATAAAGAGTTGTCAAGAAGTACATTTGCAGAGAATTCGTCAAAAAAAGAGAAAAAAAAAGATTATCCCCGAGAATAACAGCAACACTTTCCCTTCTACAAACTCTCACATGTATTTAAGACAATCATATTAATCAGCTGAAATTGTACTTACATTTCTTGCAAACTTAATAGCATATCTCATGTTTCATTGAACTTATAAATAATAATATTCTCTACTTTATACTTCGTTTTCAGAAACTCAGATAAAGCCATATGAATGTACATATCTAAATATTGAATTCAGTTAGTCTGACAATAATCCTTTATTAATATTATCTTTATCATTAAACTTAATGATAATTAAGATGATGCTGATTCCCATTAATCATCAATTGAAAATAAATATGTAGTTTCCATGACAAATGAGATCTGTGCGTGAGACATGTTGCTACCAGTCAGAAAAAAAAAAATTGGAAAAATAAAAATGGGTTAAAAAGTGAAAAATTAATTACTTCTTTATTCTCGCCTATTTTTCTTTACTTAATTTAATTTATCAAGAGGTTCAACTAAAACTTGAGAATTTTTCTTTGTCAATAGATTTCATAGAATTAATTGTTCTTGTCCCTGTTCATTCTATATTTTACTATCAAATTTTCTTAATTGAATGAATGAATTTCAAGAATCAGATAACAATAATCGGAATATGCACCATACATTGATTTCATTACCAAAGCAACTATTTGTTTATTAAATATATTTATAATAATTATTAGGTTCTATTCACTGTAAATGATACCCAACACAATCATAAGTTATGTCAACATTTTAACATTGAAACTAACTATCAAGCAAACAGTTATGTTGTAAAGGTCAGATGTGGATTGATTACATAAAAGTTCTCACATTAGTAACAAAGATTTTACAAGAGTTTCTCTTTGAACACTTCCATAAGTATTTTAAGAATGTGGTTGTGAAGTTTTATTCCTTTCTTCATGACATTTTTAAATGTTGTGTAAAATTTTTAGTGTTCTATAAGTGTTACTATTTCCACAATGATATAAGTGATTTATTTTAATGTACAAAACATAGGTTTTGCATCAATCAGGAAGAATAAAAGACTTCTAGAGTTTATTTACCAGTAATCATGAGTTTTTCATTAACTTCTCTGTGTTTTTACTTCACGATTTAACTTTAAATGATGATTTCTTTATCCTCCCACTCCATCGTCTAACTCGTAGGGCTAAGCTGACTATGCTACTTTTACAGTCTATGATGATGACTGGTTTGTGTACATTCTTTCGTTTAGTACATTAATGTTGAACATACTGACGAGTGCAATAATTATGTCATGAGGTTCTCACTATTACCTTCAACCATCTAAAAATATGAAATTGTCATTTGGGAATGTATTTAGTTGAATCACAGTCGGTATTATTCTGGATAAAACATTTAATCATTCTTATTCACAGATGGCAATTGATCTTACCTATGTGTATTTGTTCACACATACATGTAATCTGATAGACGCAATGGAATGTAACACAATAGTTTACGTGCTGTTTGGGTTTTTGATGAAATATAGGCCTTGACTTTGCGATAATGATGAGTTGGGTTGAATAAAAAGTCATACTCATATCTATGTCAATTCTTCATTTCAACATAAGACTATCTGTTGGATTACCCCTGAATGTTAGGATAACAAACATACATTTTTTGGGTCTTAAAACAAATGTACCGTATAAATTCACTTAGTATTGTTTGCTTGAATATTCCCATTGATGTTTAGGACTGCAACTGGTCAGTCTCTTATTGGCATATGTGCATATTGTACGTATTGCCTCAATATAGCCTTAATTCACAAGCATGGTAAGCAAAGATGGATAGTGGCTAGCAATGGAATCCAGGACGCGGGAAGATTCAAACAAACAATAGTAAGCGAATTTAGACTTCACCCCATTGCACAAGCAAGTGGCTATCAGGACTCAGTGGCCGAGTGGATAACGCGATGGCGTTTGAAGCGAAAATATACCATATAGTTCTGATATTTTTCTTATCTCATCATTGTATTGGCATACCTTGTTGGCAATCATTATCTTATATGGAAAATTCTTCAATTTTTGTTTATTTATTCCGTCAAAGTTATGAAACTAATACGCTTTGTATTATCTTTATTGTTTAGACCTAGAAAAAAACGGAAACTTTTAAGAATCGGCAGCGAAAAGTGAAATTTAATACCATAGAAATAAGCACAAATTTCGGTAGCCGACATAGGATTGTTGAAAAATTTTTATAAATATTAGAAAAAGCTAATACAAACATTAATTCGAAATAAAACTGTTACCAGGTGAACGTAGGATTTAAAACATTTTCTAAGTAAAATGGTGAATAAAATTACTGTATTTAAGGATAAATACTTTACAAAATGACTTCTTTCTTAATGTTTATTATGAATATAAATCACACACATATGCACATTTTATAAACCTTGTTTGGTCATTTACTAAAACAGATTGGGTTGCTCATCTGATGTTTTGTAGAGTTATTCAGTTTGAAAATAGTTTTCCTTTAAAGATTATTCTAAATCACTAATCTATGTTTCAATAAAAGTTACTTCGAAAAGTCACAGTTTATCCCCCAAGATGTTGATAGATGATACGAATGTGTAAATAATAAATATTAGAAATCGTCTAACAGTAGCTTATTTGTTACAAAAAATCAATAATTTCTAAATAGTGTACTATATTGAGATGGTGGAGAAAATTTGTAGCTCAGGTGGATGATTTTGATGGAGTTTTGTTCTCTCAGATGAGTGGTTTGGTCGTGGAGCTTTCATCGTCCTTCTGAACGACATCATCAGCACAAACTTCGGGTAGATGTCGTTCAGAAGGAGGATGAAAGCTCCACGACCAAACCACCTAGTTCAGAGAACAAAACTTCATCAAAAATGTACTATATTATTTAACGTATGTTGAATGAGTATCCATGAGTTACAATAAGATCACCTGTTGAACTTTTTTTAAATTGAACATTAACACTTAGACTCTGGTAATATTGCTCAAAATTAGATTTTCATCATGCTTAACAACAATAAACAATGATATTTCCATGCATAATAATAAACCAACAAAGGCAATTTGTGATTCAATGATAATAAAAAAAATTTGCATAATTGATTATGATTTTTAAAAGTAGATTGACAGATATGATAATAAATATAAGGATAAACATCATGAGAGTATGAGCAAATGTACCGGCATAAAAATTGGGGTAAATTATTATTATTATTATTATTAATGGCTTTATTCAATATTATAATCTGGTACAATATAGAATTCTCAGCACGAGTTATTTCAACAAGTTTTTTACCAAAAAAAACAAAAAAACAAACAAAAAAAACAGAAAAGGAATGAAAAAGGTTTAAGAAAAACTGAGTTTATACAAATTATCAAATTTGAAACATGCTTAAGAAGACAGGTTATTTACTAGGTCAACTCTAACAGCCTGTTCGTCACAAAGTAAATTTGCTAAGTAAGGTATTACAGAACTTTTATAGACTTGCTTGCGTGTATGGATTTTAATGTATTTACGTCTCGTTCTACCAGAAGATTTACAAGGAGAAAGATATGAATGAAGCGGATGGTTAGTTTCTGATAAGATAACACCTGCTAAGAGTTTGCAAGACTTAAGATGTCTATCCACAAGCATATTAATAATGACTTCAAAAGATTCACCACATACCTTGCAAACCGCCTTCAGCACTCTACGCAAAACAGCAAAGTCTTTTCTCAAAAGCCCAGGAAAGAATAATGGAGAACAATATAGAATAATAGGTAATATGCAGGAATTTACAAATTGTAAAAGTAAATGGCGAGTAATCCCAAAAACATGCAGCCTCTTTATGTAATATGTCAAAAAAAGCTTGAAACACTTAACATAATAAATTATCAATAATTAAAATTACATAATAAGTGTGTGAATCGTCAGTTTAAGAATGCGAATAGCAGGAAATATAAAAGAAACGAACAATGTGTAAAACAAGTTAAAGGTATCATTTATTAAGTTTTTTGTGGCTAAGAGCAAGATATAGATAATGCAAACCTTTTTGAACACAAAATTAGAGTTGTTAGCTTAAGTCTCTAAAGTTACAGCAATATGTTGTATATGCAATAAGGCCCTAACAAGAAAACCTAATATACCATTTTGAATGACCACAATCGACCAAGTATAACAGAATGGAGTCGTATATATATTTTCATTCTAACTCTTTCTAAAGGATGACGAGGGATCCTTGTTGATTCATAGGCTCAGTTATACGGCAGTATACACCATATATTTTTTTACTACTGGAACAGATGAATTTATAAATACACATGGATGCGTGTAACCGTGCAACTTATCCTTTAGTTGAGCAATAACGACTAGTGAGTTAAAAACAAATAAGTAATGATTAGATGCATAAAAAGTCTTTTTCAAACTTCTATTCTGTCTTTCATGTACGACGTCGGTAGCTAGATTTTCGTCAAAATGTGGCTGCTTGTATGGAGAATTTTTTCGTTTATTTGGTATTTCTGGCCTTCTCTTCACTATATATGTGCACTTTTTCCAACAAAGAAAACATGTATTTAAACTTTTTCACTTACCAAACCTTGTATGAAATTTTGTTTTTATTCATAACACGATCTGAGGATTTCTTCTTCGTTCTACATATCGTTGTTAGAAAATGATACGAAGTTAATGTATTGTTTGCATTTACGCGCAAATTAACTCCTTCTGTACACATTTCTACGTATAAGCCTAATTTTCCTTCTGATCTATAAAACCTTGAAGGGATATAACTGTCTACCATCCTCTTATTCTAAGTTACCCAGATTGTTGACAATATGCAATTAAATTTCTTCAGGAGTACTTCTTTACTAGTATTATGATCATTAATAATGAATTTGTCATTTATATACAAGCTCTACAAGTCAAGCTTATTAAAGAAATTTTTGATAGATTCGTTTTCTAATTTTACGGGATAAAAATGACGTTATTATTGAAACATAAGACCAATCATCTGAACAAGCTGCATATCGATGAACAATGAATTAAAATCTAATGTTATCATAAGTTTTGTGTTCAAATTCATATAGTTCACCTTGAAAACGAAATCAAAAATCTCTCTATCTTCTATGTTTATGATTGATTTACATTTACTTTGTAAACTCATATGTTGGATAGAATTCTTATTAATTAAGAAGACGTATTAAAAAATGGATCATTATACAAAGTATTTCAACAACTTAGGAATACCTAGAATTAAATAAGAGATTAAATGTGACTTTCCATTTAATGTTATCATAGTTCCACGTAAATGCATATAGTATACACTGGATAATAAATGACTGGATTGTCTGACATCAATATATAATATTAAATAGTGACAGTCATTTATATCTCTGGTTCTAATTTTCAGTGGCTTTCTTTGGCAAAAATCTGAAGAGATTTAAAAATTCTAAACAGTTTGACATGTATTCATTTTGGACCGGACTTCTATCAACCGAATGAGCATTAGAATAAGTTGTTTATCTATCTAAGTGATCAACGTGATGATGAACATTTTTTTCACCGACTGCAGTCATACTTTATAAGAACTCAATATGCCTTATTCTATTGTGTTTACTCACCATCAAACTACTAAGTAACTTAATCATTTTAAATTACCATCTTTCACTCTACAATCAAAGTGGATGACGCTTTAACTGAAGATATTTATGTCTAGTATAATTCTTCATTTGTACTTATTACTAACCAGTCTTAAAAATAACACACTGAACAGGATAAATTATCTAACAATTTCAAATAAACAGTTAGTGGAAATGGGGGTTGTTTGCGGAGAGTTTTAGTAATTTTTATATATAGTTGAAATCATGAGTCAATTGAAGCTAGACCACCATGGAAAATATGGAAGCACTGGACGGCCGTTTCGTCCTACTGTGGGATTCCTCAGCAGTGCGCATCCACGATCCCGCCTAGCGAGATTCGAACCCAGAACCTACCAGTTTCGCGCGCGAGCACTTAACCGATAGACCACTGAGCCGGATATCTTTTTTGTTCATTTCAATGACTAAAAATCAGAAGTATGGTTTATGAGCTTCATAGTATTATTTCTTAATTTCATTTATATAACTTCTTATATAACTTCATTCTGTATCTTGAACTAATCTTCGGCATAAGTTTAGATTATATCAAATGTGTACAATCAAAGTTTCATAATCTTCAATTCCCTTTTTAACATCATTATATAAGGAGTGTTAATTGAATTCATTAATTGTTTCATTTAGCCTAATAAATTTTTTTTAGTGGTCTTCCATAAAGTTTTAATGTAGGCATAATTAAGATCTATCTATATATTAGCATACGCTTTTTATTTGATATGTAATTCACTTGGTTCCTTTGTATCCTTTTTTCTATAAATCTGTTTGGTATCGCCTTTTTTTAGAGAACTAAACTGTTCATACATATATATATCCTAAACTATATCGCTCATTTTATATTTCTTCTTGTCATTTTGCCGACTATTTTATTTGAATAACTTGAAAGTGTTGAATATATTCAATAAAAGGATTTACTTCTACATTTATTCTCAGAACTATTTAATATGTAAGATGTAACGTAGATGGCGTTCAATTAAAAAAAAATGAAATAACTAAAAGCTTCTTTTTTTCATGATAATAAGAGTGAAAGGTTTTTTCCTTCAGATAGTGAAAAACAGTTCCATATAATCAAAGTGTTTTTGATTTTTGTATTGTCTAGATAAGAACATACATATTCACTTAACATTTAAATTTTATTTTTTTTTACTATATTTGTCCTATTTTTTATTCACCTAAATTAAGGTAACGTCCGTCGGATAACAAAACAGTGTTATGAAAAGGAATGATTTATTCTGTAGTCTTTGAACTACTAGTTCAGTATTTGTGCATATGTGTAAATAAACGCAACAAATAATCACTTAATATTAATTTATTTCCTATGGGTTTGTTACGAGTAATAAACATGCAACAAATCATTTTTCCCTAATTTAAATAAAGTAGAAAAGTCATGTTTTCAGATCAGCTGGTTGTATATGGAGTAATTTGATGGAGTTTTAGGTCTCAGATTTACAACAGATAAGCAAGTAGTGATATAAAGCTAAGTTCATAAAATGTTTTTCTTTATAAATTAATCATCAAAATCCGACTCACTATAGATTCTTGAAGGAGTACTCGAGTCAAACAGATATCAAATTCTTTCTCTCATCCATCAGATTCTCAAACAAAACTAGACTTTGACAAAAACTGTTTAGAAAATAGTTTTCTTCGTTTGTTTCCATTACGACTTCAGCTTATTAAACACAACATTAGTAATTCAGGAACAATTATTCAAAAATAGTAAGTGTATACTTTTAATCACAGCCTTTATGTATCCGTAATTAGTTTATTTTCCAAAAACCGGAATCGAATAGAATGTTTACTTTTATTTATAACTCTGTGACATTCAGAGTATTTCGAACAAACTACGTGTTAGCAAAATACGAAGCAGAATGGCTGAATAACTAATCAGGTTATTTGAAACAATATATAACTTAAACGAACATGATATGACATTGTACATATTCCTTAAATCCTTAAATCTATCCTTAAACTATCTTTAAACAACGTTTTATGTTTGAAAGTAGTCTTAGGTGTTTCTGATATTTTCATCAATATACAAACGTCGCATGATCAATGATAAAATGAGCTTAAAATGGATATAAGTGAAACAACCCTTTCCAATTCGTTTACAGTTTTTCTCAAAATCCATCGATATTGCAGTTAAATATGTTTAGATTAACCTAATAATCTTTACCTTTGTGTGCATAAAACATTTCTTAAACAAAGGGTTAACTTGGTTAATAGTCAAATTTCATTAAATATTTCTATATTTTTTTGAACAACAACTTACGTAAAATGATATTTCATACTAAATATAACATGACGGTAGAGTATGGCACATACTGGCGTAATAAATAAAAGGGTAAACATATACTATAATCAATGTGACCATAACTCCTAACCTTAAAACTCCTAAACCGTAATTATTAACCTTGATAATTCTTAACACTAATTAATCCTGGCTCTTGAAACTAAGATTAATAAAGTCTAGCTCTTAACCCTAGCATACTGACCTTAATAATTCATTTTACATGAAAATTAACATCCAATGCTTTCAGAATAAGCAAAGATGGCTGGTGGCTAGCAGTGAAAGCCGGGATGCGCGTCTCGTCCTACTTGGGACTCGTCAGCTAAATTCACCTGCATCACAGAGTTGGTTTCCCCTTCGGAACTCGAACCCAGTACCTTTCACTCCAAACGCTAACGCATTATCCACATAACTACTGAATCCTGACAACCACTTGTTTGTGCAGTGCGGTAAAGTGTAAATTCATTTTGTATTGTTTATTTATATCTTCTCATTGATTCAAGCGAACAATAAAAGACGGATTTACTTACAGAATACAAAATATAAACAAAGCCATGAGTTTCAAGAAACAAGATGCCCTCAGCAGCGTTTCGAATTCGCGCATCGGCTACCACACTTTTCGTTCGTCGTTCAGAGCATTCGGCATAGTAAAGTTGTGCCCAATAAGCCAACAAATTAAGCCGACGTATCTTTGTAAGATAATTTAATAAAGTATTTTTAAAGTAGCCACGTTTTATTGAGTATGGTAAGCTTTTTAATTAACTTAAATAGTGAAGAAAATCTAAACCAGTTTCAAATTACATTTAGTATTGTTTGTTTGAATATTCCCATTGATGTTTAGGACTGCGACTGGTCAGTCTCTAATTAGCATATGTGTATACTGTGCGTATTGCTTCGATATAGCCTTAATTCACAAGCATAGTAAGCAGAGATGGATAGTGGCTAGCAGTGGAATTCAAGA
>NC_031495.1:30421596-30542045 GCF_000237925.1 Schistosoma mansoni
CGAACCAAGTACCAGAGTGAAATCAACTCTGAGATGCAGGTACATCCAGCTGACAAGTCCCAAATAGGACGAAACGCGCGTCCTGAATTCCACTGCTAGCCACTATCCATCTCTGCTTACCATAGTTTCCAATCACTTTTATCAAGGATTCATACTAGTTATATAAGTTTTGCAATGCAACAAGTACAGATGCCACTTTTTCCTTTTAACTTGGAAATTTTCAAATCAACACGTCTATAATTCAGTATGAATTCGAACCTTTATCATTTTTGAAGTTCTAGCAGTATGCTATTAATTTGCTGAGCATTAACAAACACAGTGAAAATAACCGTATATTATTGAATGATTTCTAATGCTTCACTAAATAATTTTTACTCATAAATGAAAAGTATTACTTACAGTTATTCGAACCATTAAACATTACACTACTGAATAATAAAATTTATCAGTTATTTCGGTCAATGATTCTTTTTTTTTCTCGTTTTCATATATCCATAATTAAAGATGTTTCATTTTCAACACCATGTTTTCCTTTTTATACAATAAACTATTATTTACCAAATATATAATCTTTTTTTGTAAACGTTATATATCGAAGAAAACACAGAAACAAACTGACCCTAAAAAAAATGAAACACATTTATTCTTTTCATGAAAAATTAAAGGAATCAGTGAACTAGTTTCTATGCTAATTAAATGATGAAACAAATTATAAATGAGGCATGAAATCCATATATATAGATGTAAAGGAATAGGAATAAGTTTCTACAACATTTCATGTCTTCTTTTATGATACAAGTAAAATAATAAAAAAATAATCATTCACTGATGGTGGTATTTTGTTGTTGTATTTTTTTTTCAAAACAGAAATGTCATGTCAAATAAAGGCTACATGTACATGTGGTAATTCTCTTTTTACTATTTTCTTGTTTTTACGTAGCAGAAAATTTCTACATCTAACTTGAAAACGTAGAAATATATAAAATTTAATCGCTAATCAAATTCAGAATGAATTACATTTAGTCTATTGTAGCTAATATTCATTAAGAATATTTAATCATCTCTTTGACTTAGAACGCTGAATTTGACTGATCAGATTATATTACTAGATTACATTAATGGTTTCCTATTCCTAAACATGTATACCTGGCTTGTTTCTATTGGCTATACCTTCAATTGATTTTTAAGATTGAACTTTTTTAACTCTGAATTCATTTTGTATAGTTTATTTGAAGCTACTGAGTGATGTTTAGGACTGCAATTGATCAGTCTCTTATTGATATATGTACACTCTGTGCAGATTGCTTCAATATTTCCTTAATTCATAAGCACTATAAACAAAGACGGATAGTAGCTTGCACAAGCAGGTGGTTGTCAGGACTCAGAAGCTATTTGGGTCACGCGATGGCGTTTAAAGCGAACGGTACTGGTGTAGTGAACAAGAACACCAGTGGGGACAATCGAATGTATTTAGGCACAAATTACAGACTATCTCACTAAAATTTGATAACCATACAGTGAACAGTTAGTTTGCAAAATAAAAGTCTATTGTCTCAATTTTGACTGTCCCTTCTGCAAATATCAGTCCATCTTCTCTGATTTCATCGTTCATACATTTTCATACCGATTGAGCTTCGTTTCTGTTCTTTCCTTATCGATCTTCTGCCAAATACATTTTATGCGTGATCATCATCATATACTACTTATGTGGATGGAGGTAACCCACACCACAGTGGGTTGGAGTCCCAGAGTAACATCAACTCTTGCATGCAGGTAAATCCAGCCGACGAGTCCCGTATAGGACGAGACGCGCATCCTGCATTCCACTGTTAGCCAAAAACCATCTTTGATTTTTAACTTTGTAAGCTAAAGTCTTGTTTTTCCTTTCTAGATTATTTTCAAAATATCACTATTATATCTATTTTAGATTGATCATGATAAAATTAGGTTAGAATTAGTCAATACTATAAATGTAACGTTTTCGTCTTCTTGTCGACGACCAGATGACAGAAGACAATTACTTGTTTCATTTATACGTTTATTAAACAAAGTTTTTTTTAAAAAAAAACATTTATTCCGTTAATGCAATATATGCCTTAACGAAAGATATAAACAGTCCATAAAATATATTATGAACTAGGTCTTACTTTGTACGATAATTATTCTGTAAGTAGCAAACTATTCAGTGAAAAGGTTAATTTAAAAACTGATCAAAATGAGATATTTGTCTTAAAGTATGAAATTCACTCGAGAAAACATTCGTAATTACTTTTTATCCTGATTAACTTATTGCCTCAGGATAACATTTTAAGAATAATCTTTAGAACAGTACATAGTTAGAGAAAAAAAGTATAAAAACACCTTAATTAAGAATAAATTTTACCTATAAAATAGTTGAATCTACTTCATATTGAAAAAGTAAATAGCCACTTCGTGATACTTTTTACGAAACATCATTAATTCAAATATTATGAGATATCCCTTGAGTAAAGAAACTTCAGACACGTGTATCAATATTGAAATTTTTGTAATCATTTCAGAAGAGTTGAGAGAATCAATTACTTTATATCAATGAAATTAGTAGTGAATAAACGTTTCGTGCAAATATCTCAGTAGTAAAGTTATCTGTCAGTTTGTGCGTCTCTGATATTTACAGTGGATAAGTGTGTGTTCTGTAGGGATTTATGAAACTTGTAGCAAATGAGTTCACACTATATCGTTATCAATACTAACTTTTTACTTTAAATATATTTTATATTATCATTAAGGTAAAGATCATCTTTCTGTATTATGAAATTTATTAATTTCAACTTAGTACTGCTAATCCAACCCTTTGTTCTAGCTAAACTTTGAACTCCATTCACAATCACCTCTTAATTTATGTTATATTGAGCCTAATATTTTTGCCTACGCTTAAATGTAATATTGCGCCGACGTATATTCTATAGCTTTCTTATGTGCAACATTTAACTGAGTATAAATAATATCTAAAGTTTGTTTCTTGAGCTGAAAAATATGTAATGCTTTTGTAAACTTAGGGCATTTAGTGTAATGGTTATGGACGTAAATTCAAATACCCATAATCATTCGTAGTTTTCGGATTTTTAAAGTTTTTATTTAAAAGTTACCATTATTTCTGTGATTAGTATTAGCTTTTTTGAAGTAGACTTTATAAGCTTTTTAAACACATGCTGTTACAAATATCTTGTTCTTGTTGTAAAACCATTTGAAAATAACGTATACGGAGACAAATAAATTATATTTAAACATTAAATTAGAAGATAGTAAGATTGTCACTAACAATACTTAAAAAATCTCTATCAGTAGTATAGGGTTTAACTGAATCATTATTACAAACTTTGGTAATTAATAGCATAAACATAGAAACCCTAAACCAATATATTTCGTTGGTTGATACTAGACGTCAAAACATGTCTACAACTTTCAAAAAACTGATACTCTTCAGGAATTCACTACAGAGACATCTAGTGCTATAGCCAGAAGACGTACTCCTGAGTTATTCGGGATACAAATGGTTTCTTGATAGATTACGTTACTCACACTAATAGGTAACAATGTAATAGTTAAAGTACTATTAATTAGTACTTAATTCTTATCTAATCTTCTTATTTAGACTTATAATAAATTTATTGATCCAACTGAATCTATATTAAGTTTGTTTTCGACGCTTTTTCGGTAAATCCAGAAACACTATCTGGCATTTAGACAATCGAAATCCTAGGAGACAAAAGCAGTTTACTTTTGAGAATAATAAAGTCCAAAATTATCATTTAATTACCTTAAAAATTTCTTTGAAATAAGTACTATTAAAGGTATGATACATGCAATTACAATTTACATCTGATAAAACTTATGTAACTCAGATTTTTAAAATTATTTGACTAATAGCCTGTCAACATATTTTAAAATATTATACTTAATTCATACTTTTAGAACGCGAAAAATAAAAAATTATCATATATGCTAAGTGAGAAAACAAATTCCAAGTCAGTCTTGTATGTTCTCATCAGTGTATGAGACCACTAGTGATTCACATTTATAGTTATCCATTAAACCTTCTCTACATTATAGACGAGTACAGAAAAAGTAACTTCAGCACTGAGATAGTTCCACTTTTTAAAGTATAACAATAATATAGTGGAAACTGACAAAACAAACAGTGAGTAGTAGCTAAGCGCTAGTACATTTCGCAGATTGTAATCTCATTGGGAATTTAATCTAAAAGCATACCAAACATGATTTAATCTACAATTTGCTTCCCGATTATATGTCAAAGTAAACTGTGAATCTTGATTATTAAAGCTTAATGCTCCCTGATTTTGTCGGTTTCATCAAACGCAATAAGTTGTTGTCATTTTTGCACATCTATGAAAAGGACTGAATAAAAAATTATGAATTTATAAGCCTAATATGATTCTTTGAAACAGTGGTAATATTTATTATGATTTATAAAAAAAATATGGCTGTTAGTGTAATCTTTGAATCTTTTTTTAGTTTGAATGGTTCTACTTCTCGTACATTTCCTATACAGTATTTTTTGTTAACATCAATTGTTGTATTCTACTTAAGGTTAATTGATCATTAATGTTATTTTTTTGTTTTATTTCATCACGTTTCCGTAATATACATAACTGACCTTGAGATATTATTCAACCTTTTTTTCTATGTTTTTTTTATAAAATTATAATTTATTATCGTTTTTATTGCTTCATTACTTCCAAAACTAATCCTGAAATCTCCAAATAAGTTTGAGTATATTATAAAGGAAAATTATTTATTTATTTAGCTGATTGTTATAACCATACATTATAAAACAAGTTACACTGCCTTTACTGTTCATTTATTCACTTCCCTTATTATTTGACCTAAATATGACCTTAAATTAAGATAATAGGAAAAGATTGTTATATATATATATATATATATATATATATATATGTCCTTCCTCTCTTTTAACCGCTGCTTTTCGATTACATTAATAAAAATGCTGAGATCATCGAATTTAATCAAGTGAAAATCTGTGTAGAATGCATAACCACCAGTGAAGTCGATTCACTGTTATTTTAACAGCAGTTGATCAAAAGATTTATAATATTGTAGAAATCATATTCATTATAATTAGTAAGACATAAAAGAGTCTAACAAACAGCTGAACTCCTTAAAAATTCATTAAAGTGATACTAATGAAGACAATTCAGTCTTAAAATGCCTTGACGATTTATTCTTCGGAGGATAGGTTGTGCTAGAATTCTTTACCCATCAGTCAACTTGAATTAAATATGGGATATTGCTTATTTTGTACTTCCTTGAAAAAGATAAGTGCTGTACGAATTTGACAACAAATGAATAAAACACTTTTTATTTTAATATCCTTCTTTCATGATGCATCATTGAATTTTTGATTCAAACTTCTTATCATTATTAGAAAGGAGGTCTTATGATTGTAGTAGTAATTTGTAGTAATTTGAATTCATGAATCAACTTAACCTAGACCACCATTGAAAATATGAGAATACTGAAGAGCCGTTTCTTCCCAGTATGGGACTCCACAGCGGTGCACATCCACGATTCCACATACGGAACTCAAACCCAGGACCTTCAGTTTCGTGCGTGAACGCCTAACTTCTAGACCATTGAACCAGCATCCAACAGTGTGAGTGTCTAACTTCAACCAAACCACGATATTGCGCGACCATCCACCATTATCTTCAATGAGTCACTGCCTCCCGACACACCTGTTTGGACTTTACTAGTCACGGTTCCTTACTAGAACTCCAGGAAATACATCTTGAAGCCAGTCAAACTTATTTGATTATCAATTATGGCGAGTAATATTTCTAAATATTGATAACAAAAGCAACAATATGATAATTTTAATGTAAACTCTATTCATTAATTAGACATTTTCATTTTCATATTCACACACCCATGATTGAATTTTATTTAATATAAAATTTCTGATTGCCTTTTTCTTTGTTTTTTTTCAAAATAAGACGAAACCTCAACACCAGTTTGTCATTATTTCTGCAGACACATAAGCACATTTGTCTTAATTGACTTGGTCTTAGCATTATAAAATTAACTTTGACAATTATGATAAATCTGTAATAATTTAACTTTGTTTTCAGACACTAATTGCAAAATGATAAAATTACTCAACACTGTTGAAGTAAACAAAGTAATTGAGTCTTTAGGAAAACATTTTTAAAAAATGTTCACTATCATTTCTGGGCTTAAACACGATTAAATAAAAGATACGGATTGTATATGTAAGGTGAAATCAGTTGATACGAAACTTTGATTGAGGGGTGAAACAGAAAAGCATCTGCATTTTTTGTTAAATTTTAGAATTTTATCAAATACTGATATTCTTTTCTGATTAGTACACTATAAAAATCGATAAAATCCACCTGCAGCTCTTCTGTAGGCTACTCCCAGTCCCAGGCCCAGTAAACAAGGAAGGTTGGTCATAGGGTCAGCAACCCCATCTCATAGGACACAACCTCAAACAACTTTATATTTCTGACAAACATAAGTTTTACATATATGTTAATTTTAACAAATAATTAGTTTCAATAGTTGAGATCATGAGTCAATTGAAGCTAGACCACCATGGAAAACTTGAAAGCACTGGACGACCGTTTCGTTTTATTGTGTGACTACTCAGCAGTGCGCAGCCACGACCTCGCCTAGCTAGATTTGAACCCAGGACCTATCAGTTTTGCGCGCGAGCGCTTAACCAATAGACCACTGAGCCGGCATCCAACGGTGTTAATGTCTAACTTGATGAGAATAAATACAGTAAAGTCCTTCATTATTACAGTTTACACTTAAAATATTTCAGTCACAGTAAAATATATTATGATAATAGAATAAATACTTACAGTTCATCAAATAGTTTATATTTAACAAACAATTTATTTTTAATTTAATCTAAAACTACTGTAAATTTGTTTAAATTCACTTGATATTGTTTATTTGTATCTTCCTTTTGTTATTTACGACCGTAATTGATCAGTCTCTTATCGGCCATATGTGCATACTGTGCGTATTGCCTCAATATAGCCTTAATTCAGAAGCATTATAAGCAAAGATAAATATCGGCTAGCAGTGGAATGAAACGCGCGTCCTGGATTCCACTGCTAGCCACTAACCATCTTTGCTTATACCGTAAATTTGTTGACTAAATAAATTTCAAAATGACATACTTATTCAAAAAACAGTTGAGATATTGATAAAAAAGAAAGCTCAAAAATGTATTTGATTTCAACTATTTAATTCCACCCGATGTTTGTGTTGATGATGTCGTTCAGAAGGAAGATGAAAGCTCCACGACCAAACCATCCAGCTCAGAGAACAAAACTCCATCAAAAAAAAGTTCAAATTATCATTTAGAATATTGTTCGCATAGAATATATGTCTAGTTTCAATGTGACATCATGTTAAATTGAAAGCTACTTCAACTATCAGTAAAAAATAATTTAATCAATCCATCAGTTGATTTTACAAATATTTTTCTGTTTAAAACTAAAGTTAATTTTGACACTTAAGTACTAGGAATATAGATTCATTTATTTTAGTTTTGGAATCAAATAAAGTACAATCTGATGAGGTAACAGTATCAACTTTCAAAAAATTGTCAAACTCAATATTAACTATCTCATTTTCAGTAAGGTTAAATTAACTTATTGGAAAATAGATAGTCATCATGATTATAATATAGAACCTTTTTAATAGATTAATCTGATATAAATGTTCCCTAACTTAAACACAATGTGACTAACTATAAAACACAATATCAACGCGTTATTATGTGTTATATAAAAAAGTTTAGGGTTTTCGTTGCTTTTGTCAGAAGGGGGTTTTGTGGAGATTTTAGTCATTTTATATAGTTGAAATCATGAATCAACTGATGCTGAGGAGGAGTCCCACAACAGGACGAAACGGCCGTCCAGCGCTTCCAGGTTTTCCATGGTGGTCTAACTTCAATTAACTCATGATTTGAACTATATAAAATATTCGTTGTTTATTATATGCTTCATATTATGCATTATTATTCTGTAAGTTAATAATCTTTTCATTTCCGGTCATTCGTTTTCATTTATTCTTAGGGAATATTCTTATACTTAATCACGAACTAATTCTATAATATAGTTTCTAACTAATTTACAATCAGGTTAATACAATAAATCTTATACTTATATAAAGTGAACCGAATTCTCAAAACATTTTACAAAACATTAAACATTATCATTAATTCCACTCGATTATTCTCTATTACCCTAAAGAATATTTCATAAGAAAAATCCTTGTTTATCAGCATGTCCTTTTATATTGTTTTCGTTAGATATTATGAACGATGTACAATTTCTGAATTATTATTATCATTATTTATAATTAGTTGAAAAAGATCACCCCAAAACATCTTCGGATCATTACATCTAAATAATTAAAATATCATCTTGTCAATAGTGTTACAATTGGGATCAGTTCAAATATTAGAAATCATTACTATTTATTTTAAAATTTTGATTCATTCTTTGTTGATCAACTGATTTCTTTCATCAAAATTATATAGTTTTGATAATGACAATAATAGATTACAAGATTTCTCATCATATTGAAAGACAATTATACATGACCCTGAAAGAAAACGGATATCCGGAGAAATTTGTAAATAAAAACATAACCAATGAAAGAGAGCATAAAGAATACCTAACTGTGAATAAAAAGCCTCTGTATATACGCCTACACTTCACAGGCGATTCACCTAGTGAAATGCTAAGACTGAAGTTACGAAGATTAATCCAAAGAACTTTTAATGCAAGTAAACTACAACTAATGTTTTCCACACGTCCAGTGATCACTCCGAAGTTAAAAGATAAATTGCCTAGACTGGCCGCTTCTTTCTGTATCTATCAATTTAACTGCTCCTGTGAGGCAAGTTATGTAGTCAGACGTTCTAGGAAATTGTGTGTTCGGGCTCATGAGCACCTCCCAGTGGAGTTAAGCAAAGGTGTAGTTAAAACGGTTAACAGCTTTATTTTAGCCCGGTTAATTCCAACGGGACATACAGCCAACATGGAGCAATCTTACGTAATAATATATCGTGTTAACAACAGTCTACCTAATTCCGGTAGATTAAGAATCGTGCAGACGGCTGAGGCCATTGTTATTCGGTTCGAAAAGCCAGAGCTTTACATGCACAAGAAACATGTTCAGCCGCTCCTTTTACCCTGGCCAACTTCAGGGTCAACTTGTTAGTAATCAGTTTTATAATATGGTGATGTAATCTGATTATTGTTCATTTTTATATCCTAGACTTTTTTTTACCTGTATACCTTATCATTGTTATTATTATTATTACTATTATTATTATATTCTTATTACACTTGCTAACCTTTTAGAGGAATTTGTTCAGCATCCAGCCCTATCTTCTATATCTGACCCAATTCATATTATTCTACATATTACGTAATTTCTGATTTGTAATCCCATTATTCTCTCTCACCTCATGTCAACTATATTCATTCTGATCATTTATCTCACAATTTTATTTCACTTATAAACTGATTCAAGTTAATATTTTATATTAGTCACCCCAACATTAACGATTTGATTTGATATGACAAACAATCCTTGATTCACATGTTATAATTTTAAATGATGTACTCTGCCTTAAACTTGGCCAATTTTTTGTGGTTTATTAATTTGGATTTATAATTGTGGAACCTGATGAGAAATTATTGAAAAAAATATTCTTTATTCATATAACTGTGTTTTAATAACAGATTAGTTGAAGGTAGGCATAATATTCTTCATTGATTAGAAGCAAAATATAATTTTTTCAGAAATTAATTATAAAATCTTTATTTGAAAACCTTCTACGTATGCATTCTGTGTAACTCTGCACGTAACATTACTTCTATTAATCTCTCTATTCATGTGTATTATGTTTAACTCTGGTTCAGATGAGGTCAATATTGCACATATTTATTGAGAGTTTCGGTTTCATACCTTCATTATTGTTTAATACTTTACTCACTGTTCCAGTATTCGTTCCATAAAACTCCATTTCTGGGAAGTATTTTTATTAATATTATCAAACTTGGTGGATTAACTTATTTGTTCTCTAGAGCACAGAATTGCAGTCTTTATTTGTCAGGTATATGTGTTCTGTCGTTGAAAAGTAACTACAGTTTTGTTCTTCAATGACTTATCTTTCTGGTGAATTGTATATTCGGCTATACAAACTTTCCGGAACAATCCACTGGTTGCATAGCCTAGTGAAGCTAATTTTTTAGATATCTTGCATAACTTGCATTATGCATAATCATGATAAATGGTAGTGTAAATATTACTCTGCAATTGTAAACTTGTTACACATTGTGGGAAGTATTGAGTTACCAATTTGTCACAGTGTTCTTGTAATAAATGACAAATACATACACTGTACAATTAAAAAACTTTTACTGTTAAAATATCATAACACAGTATAATTTCACTTTGCGTACTTCAAATTCGAGTTCTCGCTTGTGTCCTGTTGAATTTCTATCCTTATTAAGAATAGCAGTAATTCGTTAGACTATTTCAAATTCGCAGTGCTATACAGAAATCCCAACTCTTGTATCTTGGATGTTACGAAGACGAATCCAATTTACATTATTTAGAATTTACAATATAATTATGTGCTCCATATATGAAGTACAATTTTTATCTAGTCAGGTTTCAGCTACACTGTTTGCATAATCGATTATGGTACTAACCGGCTTTCCACATGTAAGATGGATTTAGGGTTGAAGAAACGGCTCCCCAGTTAGAGAATATCGGAGACACATTACATCGATACTGTCTAACCTTATTTTCTTTAGCTGTAAATAAAATATTTTATATTTGAAATAAAGGACAAGAAGCTTCCCAAAGCTGAATGGAACTCTTTATTTAATAGTTGAATTCATGAGTCAATTTAAGCTAGACCACCATTGAAAACATGGAAATATTGAACAGCCGTTTTGTCCTAGTATGAAACTCCTCAGCAGTGCGCATACACGATCCCACATACGGAATTCGAACTCAAGACCTTCAGTTTTGCTTAACTTCTAGACCATTGGGCTGGAATCCAACAGTGTTAATGTCTAACTTCTACCAATCCACGATAATGCGCGACCATCCACCATTATCTTCAATGAGTCACTGCCTCCCAACAGATCTGTTTGGACTTCACTAGTCACAGTTTCTCTCTATTTCTTTAAACAAACAGATTAATCAGTCTTCTTATCAATCACATCTTATACTCTGAACATTTTTCCGAATGAGTTTATGTCGGTGTAAGAGACATGAAATAAACCTAATTATAATTGATAAGATTGAGCGGGATCGAACTTTAAATGTCTACACTAAGATTATACAAAAGAATTTTTAGTATATAATTTGTATAATCGTGTGACAAATGTAACTGATCTATTCATAGTTTGTCGACATCATAGAGAAAATCGATACAGAGATACAGATTTTGAGATTACATTGACTATATCCAAGAAAAATCTTTAAGTTTACAAAATTATTACGTTTCAAGTTTTCAAGTGACTAAGTGAATGGTGAATACAATCTGCAGCTGCGGTTACTATTCCTCTTGTTATGGTATTATTTGGTTTCATCCAGTCAATTAACTGTAATTTCATATTAAACGAGATTTTAGCAATCTTTACAATAGGATCATTTTGCTTTGATCTCATAAAACTATCTCTGTATATGTGTCATTAGTCCTACCGTTCATTTGTGTTTGTCCTCAGAACACCTAAATACTTTTAAAAATTTTGATTTATTACTTCCAAGAAACTTATAAAATGATTACCTCTATAAGAATTTGATATATATATATATATATATATATATATATATATTTGATAACTTATCTTTAGAAAAAAACTGGCACCAAAATTAAACTGTTTAACATGAATTAATTACATTTTACAATGTCTATATATCCCTAGAAATATTGTTTGATTAATTATCCATGAAAAAAATTGATGAAACTGGTACTATTTGGTTTATGTAAAGTTTTAAGTTTAGTGTTTTGTAAGACTTATGAAAATGATTACCGATAATAATCAGTCCGAAGTAAACTATGTTGGAAATAACCAAAAAATGGTGTTGAATCTCAAGCAACAATTAATAAATGCTTATTAAATGTTAAACGTATAGATGAAAAAATTTGCCAAAACAAGAGTAATCAGGTGTTTTGTGGAGATCTAGTATTTTCATAGTTGAAAGCGTGAGTCAATTGAAGCTAGACTACCAAGGAAAACCTGGAAGCACTGGACGGCCGTTTCGTCCTATTGTGGGACTCCTCAGCAGTGCGCATCCGTGACCTTGACTAGCGAGATTCGAACCCAGGACCCACCAGTCTCGCGCCAGAGCACTTAACCGATAGACCACTGGGCCGGCATGCGATTGCGCGGGACTGATAGGTCCTGGAATCGAATATCGCGAGGCGAGGTCGTGGACTTCACTGCAAAAAATTTCCAATCTTAAGTTTATCGATTTTACTATTTTGACAGGGAGAAAATGTTAACGAGACTAGCTTTAATTGACTCACGCTTTCAACTATGAAAACAAGAATACACAACAAGTGGTGATCCAATTTGAAAAATAGCTTCCTTCTACATCAAATTTTCAATAATAAATATCTGGTATTTTATTTCATTCACCACTTAACATCAGGTACATTTCAGTTTCTATGTATAACAAACAAATAATTCTTGAAGCTAATAACTTCCAGTCGTGTAACACAGTACAAAATCATATAATAAAAAAACGAGACTCCTCTGTGAATATGTATATGTTTGTGTAAAGTTATCGTCAGTTGTTTGGTTGTATTCTATCTAGCAACAAATAAGAAAAGAGACATATTTCTTATCATAAATGATAAGCCAACTCAGTGAAATAAGAAAATACATTTTTCAATTATTTTTTGAATGTTGCTCAAATAAATGAATAAAATATATGCATAGTAAAATAGGGTTAGTTACAATTTACATTGTGAAATCGTATTTAAGTACTTTACTTAGTTGTCTTTGTGGCTGATGTTTTTTTACCTTGTTGTTTTGCTAACAGGAAATTAACAAAATATCAGATAAAAATTAACCACTGTCAATGGTTTCCTGTTTTGTAAAATAAAGCGCTACTCAGCAAATAAACAAGACAGTTAAGATTATTAATAATAATCACAACCATTGTAGTAGTAATGGCAGCAATAGTCATAAACTGGAAGAAATAAAAACGGAAAAAAACAGCAGAAGTAAACTCAAACAAATGTAGAACCGAAATCCAATGCCAGTTGACTGTCATTCATAATGAAGCAAACACAGTGATATATATATATATATATATATATATATATATATATAATTGTTATTATGCAGGATATAAATATTTTATAGGAGGGACAAATAAATAAGCAGCCATAAGGACACATCCGTAAACATACAATCATAATAAAAATACATGCTTATAAACCATTCTATTGTTTTATGTACTACCAAATTCCTCATTTAGGTAAACAATAAATAAACACAACATCATTTGTAGCTTACGAGAGTAAACAAATGTGTCAAAAACTTTTGATAGATACATAAAATATGTTGCACTATATATATATATATATATATATATATATATATATATATATGAATTGTAATGACAGTGAACGGAAATCGTTTATCCACATCAGGCGAGTCAAGACATTTTGATACACTTTGAAAATTTGCCTAATCCACACATATACAAAGGACTTGTGCTCATTTGGTGCATTGTATTTGCTAAGTGATGAGAGCAGTCAATCTTGTTTCTTGTTGATAAGAGTATTAAACGAAAAGTTTATGCTTCATAACCAAGAAGTAATTAACCTGAGTTACAGTGAATACAGACGATCTCTCCAAATCGAAATTACTTACAACCTGGAACTAAGCATAGAAGTTAATAGAATAAGTGGTCATTATCAAGCCATATTTACTATCTGAGAAAAAAACTATACGTATAGATTCGTGTCCTCTGCTGCAAGACAGTATTTCGAATTCCAAATACAATACATTCGTTCGTGTTCATCTAGTACTTCTTGATTAAAGTGCATTATTTCTGCGATTCCTAGTTTTTACTATAATTCAAATACTCCTAATTTTCACAAAAATCCCGTAATTTAATCTTCGATCTTAATGTTATAAGTCATATTACAGTAGTACTGCCAGCAGTATTTATCAACTTCATTTAATATTTTGCATTACAGTTGGTCCACCATTCAAGTCACTTTAACAATAGTTCATTCGAAAGCATAAAAACTTCTACTTCCAAGAGAGTAATCAATGTATCTTGACAATAACATGCCAACTACTTCCGATGCTTCAATGTTATAAGGATTCCGCAATTAAACCACTCATCTTGGAGAATAGAGAAAGTAGTGATTCATTAAATTAACCCCTTAATGTGGCTTATGAAGCACTCTACAAGTTGTATAGAGATCGATCAAAGTACTGTTCCATCTTAAAAAACCAGGACCGATGAAAATTTCCACAATTATATGCTAAAGGCTGCGTATTTGAAGGCCAGTCCTTTCTCTATGGACTATCAAAATACAACAAAAAGGACCCATGTAGAAATCGTAATCAGTGGAAATCATTAAGAGACTTCATCAGTTTCTTACAGCTAGAAAAGTGAACCCAGTCCTAGCACAACTTTTCCAATCCCACAATACCTAAAAGATTACTGTAACGGGAAGAATAAGCTGAAAATTCCTCCAAAGTGTCATACTGAAACGTATTGTTATTTGCTTGTCCTTTTTCCCTATTTTATTTTTAACTGAGGTCCCTTGTAACCAGGCTTTGTGTTCTTAAGTTTTCTTTCTCGCATTTTAATATTTGGATTTGGTCAAAGATTTACTTTAATCATCCAGTTGCACGACGTCAAGCCGTTGACGATAAGGTCGTGTTTGACTAAACTCAAGGTTACGACGTGGATCAGTTGATTATTGTTCATATTTGACAGTCTGCTGAAAACGGTTATTCGAATCCTTGAAGACAGATATTTGATCCCATCTTGTTGAAAATACTTTTAAAGGTTCTCAGCACGTTATTTTGTGCTAGTGAAACCTTCGACTACATAGCACAGGCTGTGCCGTTTGAGGTATTCTGGATCTTGATATGATTTAATTCGAATCACTCAAAAACGTTCTGTTATACAAAATAAGGTAGTTTGGTCTGATCAAATAAACTTCGGTTCGTTGGCTCTGGATACAGACAAAATACTGGAATTTCTGTCATTACAGTTACTGTATGTAAGTTTGATTGCCCACTTCTTCCATACATTTTTCTCTCGTTTTTCGTGTTTTTCAGTATGTTTGTGGCATTTCTTATTTTATTGTACCCCGAAAAAAGCAGAAAACCAATTTTTCACTTTCATTTTTATTCGTTACCTTATTTAAAAACAATGAATAATGACTTTGTGCTAAACATGATCGTTATCAGTAATCAGAATCCCTTGTAGCTGTAAATAATTCCCCAAAATCAATAGCTCATTAAGCGTTCAACATTGGATGCTGACCACGTTGTTTAAGTGGACTTATTTAACTGAAGGCTTTCGGTCATGCATCCGTACCAGATCACGTTTCAACTCGGCGTGGGACACAGCTCCTACGGTTCTATAGTTAGCTAAGAACGAACACTTCTCAATATATTGGTAACGTATCAAATATATCTTTCCTACCTCTTCTCGTCTGACTTCTGATTTCCATTTGGCCAAAAGGGTTTCGATTATAGAAGGTACTACTGGTAGCTAATTGTAAAGTTAGAATACTAGTCGTATCCTCAGTGGTGAGCCTAACGTGATCTGGTACACCAAGCCAATAAATTGTGAGTCTGTTCTTTTTTGGAATATTATTATTCATTGTTATTCTTTATTTGAATTTTATATATCGTGGTATACTTTTTTTCGCTAGTCTTTCCCGGATATATTTTAATTAGACATTTTTCGTTCTTTATATTACTATGACGGAACACTCACATAAGGTTTTCAAGTTAAAATCTATTCCCCCAACTTCGATTCCGTTAACGCCATTTCGGCCTGACAATATTGAGTCCTGGTTCTGCTACGCAGAAGCTGATTTTTGCATGCACAGAATCACGGACTCGCGCACACGATTCCTCGCGGTAGTTAAGGCGTTACCGCGCGAATTTAACAGGTACGTAACACCTAGTATGTTTACTAGTGATGTTCCGAAACCTTACGAAACTCTCAAACGGTCGATTTTAAAACACGGAGACCTAACTGATCGACAACGGTTAGACCAACTCCTTAACAATATCGACCTGCAGCATGGTTCTGCGACAGACATCTTGCTAAGGATGAGAGAGGTTATCGGCCAACGAACTTTCGATGATGGCCTATTCAGACAACTTTTCTTGTCTAAACTTCCTCAACAGTTGCAAGCAGTTCTCGCCTCATTTCTAAACAACGCCGTAGACGAGCTGGCTGCATCTGCCGACTGCATCTTAGAAATCACACAATCTACTAAGGCTGAGGTCTTTTCAGTCAAAGAAAAACCTCAAACGACCCCGAATGACATTATCGAACTATGTTATACACTGACACGCTATCTTCGATTTCGTAATGACCGTAGTCGGTCAAAATCCCCACGTAGGGGCGTTTCACGTAAGCAATCTGTCTCTCGACCACGAGAGACAGACAACCCCGACTGGTGCTGGTATCACAACCAGTACGGTAAATCCTCTAGAAATTGCAGGAAGCCCTGCAACTACCCGAAGTCTAAGGCGACTGACACGAATAAGATTTCGGGAAACTTTCAAGCCGGCACGCGTTAACGGCAACCGTAGCCGGCGAACACAGCCGTCTGTTATGCGTCACGGATGTGACTACGTAAGTTCGCTACCTCGTCGACACCGGCGCAGAAGTTAGAGTTCTTCCAGCAAATCCCGACGACAGACTTCGCGAGTCTGTTTTCAGTTTACAGGTGGCAAACAGAAAGCCGACCGCTACTTACGGTAAAAGGTAAGTCTACCTTAACGTGGGTTTACGCATACCCATACACTGGATTTTCGTTGTTACAGACGTCTCTATGCCAATCATTGGTATCGACCTGTTACAATACCACAATCTGCTAATCGACACTCGCTCAAGAAAGTTAATAGACGGAAACACTAAGTTATCCGTTTGCGTAACTCCTTTTTCTGGTTGCAGGTTATCCCCAGTCACAATTAAGCACGCCATAGACCACCTGTATCAATCATTACTTGACAAATACCCCGGGATATATCAACCGCAACCGAAATTGCCTTGTGTAACCAGCAATGTTACACATCACATCTCGACTACAGGACCACCTGTATTCTCGAAAGCCCGCCAACTTGCTCCCGAAAAGCATAGGTTTGCCAAAAACGAATTCGACTATATGATAGACTTAGGGATAATTCGACCATCAAATAGTCCATGGTCATCCCCATTGCACATGGTCCCTAAAAAGGACAGCAATGATTGGCGTCCAACTGGTGATTATCGGCGTCTGAATGCTAAAACCATTCCCGATCGTCACCCGTTGCCTCATATTCACGATTTGACAGCTACATTGAAAGGTACAACTGTCTTTTCGAAAATCGACTTAGTTAAGGCTTATAACCAAATACCGATGGCAACAGACGACATTCCTAAAACCGCCATCATCACTTCTTTCGGCCTTTACGAATTCTTACGAAAGCCTTTCGGCCTAAGAAATGCGGCTCAAACCTTCCAAAGGTTTATAGACGACGTCTTCCGAGGTCTCAACTTCGTACATGCGTATGTTGATGACTGTCTAATAGCAAGTCTGGACAGAGAATCACATCTCAAGCATCTGGACATTGTTTTCGATCGACTCCTAAGGCATGGCATTACTGTAAACATTCAGAAATGCCAAATAGGAACTAACTCCTTAGACTTCTTAGGACACACTATTGATGCCCAAGGCATCCGACCCCTTAGGAGCAAAGTGGCGGCCATTCTGGATTACCCAGAACCGACCACGATCAAGTAGTTGCGAACTTTTAACCGACTTGCAAGTTTCTACTGACGGTTCATACCTAAATGCGCATCTCTTATGAAACCGTTAACCGACCAGCTCCGTGGAAATGCAAAATCAATTAGTTTAGACGACACAACCCGTAAAGCATTCTCTACAGTTAAGGAACGCATCGCTAAGGCAACCCTGCTTGCTCATCAGGACACTCAAGCGCCCATTAGTGTCGCCGTAGACGCATCTGACTCAGCAATCGGAGGAGTCTTACAACAATGGGTTGACAACTCATGGCAACCTTTAGGATTCTTCTCGAGACGGTTGCTAGACGCGGAATCTAGGTTCAGCACGTTCGGTAGGGGACTCCTAGCTATGTATTGTGCTGTACGGCATTTCCAACATTCCATCGAAGGAAGAGAATTCACTCTTTTTACTGATCACAAACCTCTTACCTTCTCTTTAAGTTCATCTTCAGGCAAGTACTCACCGCGAGAGTCTCGACAACTCGACTACATTTCGCAGTTTACTTCAGACATACAACACATTTCTGGAGCAAACAATGTAGTCGCAGACGCCTTGGCCCGAATAAGTTCCTTGAACAGTTTCCAAGGAATCGACCTTAAACTCGCTCAGCTTCAAAAAGAAGACATTGATCTTCAGCATGAGTTATCCTCGACAACTCTTAAACTAAGTATTAAGCAGATGGAAACAGGTAAGGAAACGTTACTTTGTGACACATCTACAGGTAGGGATCGTCCAATAGTACTAAAACATTACCGACGCAACGTCTTCAATACGTTGCACACAGGTGCTCGTGCAACAGTCAAGCTTATAGCCGAACGTTTTTGCTCACCTGGCATGAATAAAGACGTGAGGGAGTGGGCACGCTCCTGTGTAAGTTGCCAGAAATCCAAGGTAATTAGACACAACAAATGTCCCTTGGGCTCTTCCAAAACCCCTGACGCTCGTTTCGACCACGTTCATCTAGATTTGGTAGGACCCTTACCTGATTCCAACGGATACTCATATCTCTTAACATGCGTAGACCATTTCACTCGATGGCCAGAAGCAGTACCGATTAAGGACATTACTGCTGAAACAGTGGCTCGCGCTTTCGTCGAACGATGAGTAGCGAATTTCGGCTGCCCTTCAACCATCACTACAGACCGCGGACTCCAGTTCGAATCTGGACTTTTCCGTTGTCTGACCTCACTATTAGGAATCACTCGCTTCCGAACGACCGCCTACCACTCACAAGCAAACGGGTTGGTAGAACGTTTTCATCGAAAACTTAAAGCTTCATTATCAGCTACAAACATTTCACAGTGGACAGACGCTCTTCCACTCGTCTCGCTAGATATCCGCAATGCAGTGAAAGCTGACATTGGATACACTGCATCTCAACTCGTTTACGGAACGACACTCCAACTCCCATGAGAATTCGTGGATCCTTCAGCTTCTTCATTGAACATGGATCTAAACTCTTACACGAGTAGGCTTGCAAACGCTATGCGTTCAGTTAAGCCTGCTCACACTCGACCTCAATCAACTGTTTTCGTTCAACCTGACTTACGACATAGTACACACGTCTTCGTTCGTCGAGACCCACATCGACGACCTCTGAAATCAGCATACGAAGGACCCTTCAAAGTTTTTCAATGTGAAACCAAGTACTATGTAGTCGATAAGAACGGCACGAACGATAACATCAGTATCGACCGACTCAAAGCAGCGTACTTAGAAAGCAACCCTAGCTACGTCGAATTTCCTTCGGTACAATCGAACGATACGGCTCCTACGCTGGTAGTACCCCACACGACAGCCGACACACACCTTGATACTTCATCGGAAAATAAACCTAAAACAACGCGTTCTGGAAGAAGAATAAGATTTCCAGAGCATCTTAACGACCATTGCACGTAGGATACAAACTTAATCTCGAATTCCCTTTTCGTTATTTATTATAAAAAATAATTTTTTTAATATGCTAATTCTTTTATATATTTATTTAGAAAAAAACAAGACATTTTTGTACTTATAAGCGTATTTATATTTTTTCATATACAAAAAAACAAAAAAAACAATTTTTTTTCCGGTCGCTTTTACGCTGTCGCAAGTGTATTAGTTTATTTATTTTTTTCCCGCTCATCTTGTGTCCCTACGCAAGTACGAGTGCATTTTCGACATGCACTCACACGTTCTATTTTATCTCTTTTCCAGGACGGCTGGAAGGGAACGACAAAATTTCACAAGGAACCCAAATTTTCATTGTACTTTATTTCTTTATTGCTATGTTGTACATTTTGGTCTTTAGTGTAAGGAAAGACAACCAGACGCTGCTAAACATAACAGGCTATCAGAAGAGTGTTTACCAACGACAAACTCGTTAGGTTTAAACTTCTGGCTGGTCACGTCTTAGGGTCATCAATACCTCACTAGGAGGGAGTGATCTGTAGCTGTAAATAATTCCCCAAAATCAATAGCTCATTAAGCGTTCAACATTGGATGCTGACCACGTTGTTTAAGTGGACTTATTTAACTGAAGGCTTTCGGTCATGCATCCGTACCAGATCACGTTTCAACTCGGCGTGGGACACAGCTCCTACGGTTCTATAGTTAGCTAAGAACGAACACTTCTCAATATATTGGTAACGTATCAAATATATCTTTCCTACCTCTTCTCGTCTGACTTCTGATTTCCATTTGGCCAAAAGGGTTTCGATTATAGAAGGTACTACTGGTAGCTAATTGTAAAGTTAGAATACTAGTCGTATCCTCACCCTGTGGAACGGAATATGTGTACCTTTTTCCATATTTGCAAAGCTTGGGGACAATTAACCGTAACATAACTCTCAAGTTAATTAGAATTAGTGCATTTGAGTGGCTAGATTAAATACTTTGGATACCAGCGAAAACCTGATAATGGGTGTTGTGTTTTTTGAAAAATCAGTTGTCGTACATCTATATCATAAGCAGTAGATCAAAGATCCTGTCGATGTTTGTATATAAATTTTAGGAACTCGGTATGACTTGTAGTGCCGTGCTTCATTAATAGTTCACTTCGATAACCGTTATTATACCAATCTTAACGGTGTATAAAATCAGAGGGCAAAAGGAAGCAGCAACTACATTTTTATTGATCAATGATGCAGACCAGAAAGTTGTGGGCACATGAGCAAGTGTAAGCGAGCGAAGCAAAAATGATGCATAGTGGACATGGCTGGGAAGCCAACTCGCTATGAGCAAGAATTACCCAACATTTATAATCAGACAAAAATGAATGACAGACATATGATGAATAGGATACGAAGAGTACACATATACGCCCATATAAAAATATAGTCGAGGTTAATAAGCGAATAATTAACAAGATCAAAATATGACTCATAATATATAGGTGAATTCGCTTGGTCAGTAGCTAGAATAAAGTATATGGGCTTAACATATAAACTGATACTATAGACTTTCTAACCCTTGACAGTCTTTACTGACATTCACCTGAAATGACAAAAGCTCTTGGAAGATCATAAAGAAGTTACTTGTAGTCCTGCTTATAGGACTAGTAATTGATACTTGAAAGACAACTACAATCTGGTCAATCTTGCCAATATAAATACATAAGAGGAATTATTTGACGTCATTTAAAGGGACACCACCATGAACCAAGGAACAATAATGTTTTCATGCTTGTCACCAATATTTGACAACCCTAATTAAGAATGCATAAGACATAAATTTTAAGGTAAGTGTAACCTCCAAAGATCTCAGTGAGTTTTACTGCCCGGATCTCAGTGTGAAACTATAGATTTTCGCCAACAATTGCAAAGCAGATAATCAGATTGAATACTTCCTCATTTTCGAAAGTGATTCGGATATTCTTGAACGCGTTCAAAGAATGAGGCCTAAAATGTTGAACGGTCTTTCAATCCCATCTCACAAGAAAAGACTGAGTAGCGCTGACCTGCGTACACAGTCTTACAGTGTACTAACAAGTAATTTAACATAGCCTCGCCATATTCCGAAAAACGAAGTGATGAGTTACCCATTGTATTTATTTCTACCGCTTAGGAGATATAATGAAGGGGTATATTCACAAGAAGTTCAAGAAAGTATCTAGTTGTTAACTTACGAAATTAATTACTTCCACAGAATTATGAACCACCGAAATGCTCCATCAGAATATGCAATGGTAATAGCCGTCGACACGCTGAAATATTGATTAGGTTGTAGTGACGTACTTTTCATGACGAGAACGCGATTGGTATAATGAAAACACTTATTACTATAACCAATTGTACCAGTGATTGTTTTACTGTACTTGTTGGTTTAACTGTTCCAAAGATACCTTTCCTTCCGTTGCCTGTGACCTTGCACGAACTAGCTTACGCTCGACAGTTCCGCCTGTAAACTTTGGCACGTTTCGGTATCCTTTTGACACCACGAGATCGCCAACAAATATATCTTATTGCAACCATCAATAGCCTTCTGATTTTCGGTCTACCGAGGGATCGAAGTCGACACCTGGTACGTAATCTTCCTGTAGTGGTGATCATAGTCAATCGTGACTCGACGCCATCTACAAGGTCTTCGTAGTACCGTAATTAGTTGAGATCAGCCAAAATCTTTTTATCTCGTATCCCTAATACTGGAAACTACAACTAGCATTAAATTACGTATCCTTATGTAAGTAGTATGCAACATAGGTCACTCTTCTATTTGTTTAGGGGGTAAGTAACGTACATATGTGAAATGTTAATAAGTCTTAAAATTCACGTTTCTTATAACGAGCTTGTTTATTTTGCATTCAATTATGTGCAGACTAAACGTGATGCATATCACGGTTCGTAGAAATGCATTTTGTACTTAAAAAACACAGCGATGAAGGGTTCGAAGTTTTTTCAGTTAATTTTATCCACCATATGACTAAACATAAACAAATGCGATCAAATCTGACAAATAATTTTAGAGAACTATGATGATAGTATGGGGAAATAAGACTATCATAAACTTTGCCATGTACTAAACATTTCAGGCGTTAGAAAATGATGGGAGAAAAGACGACAAAAACTGCTCAGTGAAAACAGTTTTAGTTTCAGTTTCAGTTTGGAAAGGACAGGAGGCTTGATGGCCTGTGTTAGTCCTGGCAATGATGGTCTCCCAGCTGATCCGACTTTCTTTTGAAGGACGGATGGAACCTCAACCACGTGCTGAGGTAATGAATTCCACTCGTTGATGATTCGATGGGAAAGTCGGTAGTCAGCTGACAAGTAATTCGTTCGGGGCTTGTGAACTTTTTTGGAGTGTCCTCGTAAAACTTCTGTTTTGGAAGACAAGAAAAATGAGGGCATATCAGGCGCAAATTTGTCATTAAGCAATTTGAAAACTGTAATCAAGTCGCCTCTGATTCTTCTATATGACAGCGGGAATAGGTTTAGCTTGGTCAGTCTAGTACCATACGGGAGCTTCGCTATTCAGGGAATCAGCCTAGTTGCTGTTCTCTGAACCCTTTCCAAGAGTTCACTGTCTTTTTTTAGGTAGGGGCTAGCTGCTTGTATGCAGTACTCAAGTTTAGGACGTACGAACACTGTATACAAAGTCAGAAACGTTTTAGCGTCGAGATGCTTAAAAGCCCTGCGTATGGACCATAAAGTTCTAAAACCTTTGGCGGCTATTGCACGGCAGTTAGCAGTAGTCATTAAGTCTTGACTAACGATGACGCCTAAGTCATTGTGTGTCTGGACAATAGGTAACTCAGTGTTATTCATCGTGTATGTGTCTGTACCCTGGTGGCCAATATGCATCACAATACACTTGGAAGTGTTTATCGGCAATTGCCAGGTTTGGGACCATTCAGATAATCTCTCCAGGTCATTTTGAAGTTCTAAGCTATCGCCCTTGCTTTGTATCGCTCTCCATATCTTGACATCGTCAGCACAGAGCAAGACCGATGACAATAGTAGACGAGGGAGATCATTTACGTACAGGAGGAATAACACTGGCCCCAAAACTGTACCCTGGGGGACTCCACTAAGCACAGTTTCCCAGCTAGACAACTTGGAGTTCACCCTTACTCTTTGTTGACGCCCAACTAGTAAGTCTTTTATCCACATCAATAGATTGCCTCCAATCCCGACATTCCTTAGCTTATATAACAGCCGGTTATGCGGAACTTTGTCGAAAGCTTTGCTGAAATCGATGTAAGCTACGTCTATAGGTAACTTTTGGTCCTTAAGAGCGCACCAGCTTTCACGAGCGACTAATAAGTTTGTGAGACAAGAGTAACCTGTTCTAAAACCATGCTGCTTTTCAGAGAGGATCCGGATTTCATCGAGATACTTTAACAGCTCCTTCCGAATAATCTTTTCTAAGATTTTAACAACCACACTAGTTAGGCTAATTGGTCGGTAATTCTCAGGCTTATGTTTTGTGCCTGTTTTGAAGACTGGACTTACTATGGTGTTCTTCCAGTCTTTTGGTAGACGACCCTGAGTTACGGATAGATTAAAACATACACTTAAAGGGTTTGCAACAAAGTTAGCTAATTCCTTTAGTAACCTAGGATGCAGTTCATCGGGTCCAGTGGATTTACCTATGTCAAGCTTAACTAGCAGACCAAAGACATCGAGTTCTTTAATGGTTACGCTGTCCAGTGCTTATGTGGGGGAATTTTCATGGACTGGTGAGAAGGGTGTTTCTACGGTGTATGCATTGCTAAAGTATTTAGAGAATACTTGAGCTTTGCCAAAGTCGTCCTCCACTAGTGATGTGGCAGTACTGTCTCCCCATAGTGAAGGAACATTTCTTTTTTTCCTTTGGTTTATATACGAATACAAGCGTTTAGGGCATTCTATGGATTCCCTAACGATTTTCTCTTCGTACAGCTTTCTGGCCTTACGGAGGGTCGAGGCACAGGTATTTCCAGCCTTTTGATACTGAGATTTTGCCTCGTCAGTCCCCAGTAACCTAAATCTGTCCCACATTTTCCTTCTTTTACGGAGAAGGATGCGAACCTCCCTACTGAACCACGGTGGGGAGTTTCTCGTTCTCTTAGGTGTAGTCCAAGGGATGTGAGGGGCGGTGACTTTTAAGTATAAATTCCGGAATACGTCCCAAGCCGTTTCGATTGATGACTCTGGGTCTATTTTCCAATCTACTGATGATGCTGATTTCATGATGTCTGGTATGTTGGCTTTCCAGACATTAGGTCTGGATTGAGCTGAGGCGTGCTCGTGATCGACAGTTATATGGAAGTCAAAGCTTAAAACTGCATGATCACTTTTGCCTAGGGGTGGCATGGAATCCAGGTTTGCAACGTCATCCTCATAATGAGTCAATATAAGATCTAGTAAGGATGATGCAGAGACCGGGTCGTACCTAGTTGCTTCCTTCATGTGTTGCACTAGGGCACATGTGATTACCGCATCAACTAGCTCCTGTTCGAAGGAATTTGCTGACGATTCAGTCCGCAGATTTCCCCAGTCCACCATGGGTGCATTGAAGTCCCCTAGGATTAGACATCGATCACTTCGTGATAAAGTGTTGAGACTGCTTAGCAGGACCTCGTTTGCCTCACAGCTTGGACTGCGATAGATCAAACTAAGTAGCAACTCTTGTCCCCTGCATTTCAGGCGGCAGCTAACTAATTCATACGTCCCACTCTCATGGGATACGCTGTCGATAATGGTGAATGGAATAGCATTCCTAATGAATAGAGCTACTCCCCCTCCTTTACGCGTTTGTATTCTATCGGCCCTTACTAATGTAAAACCCTCGAAATCAAGTTCCCTACTATCTATAGACGGCGTCAGCCATGTTTCTGTGACTGCGATTATGTCTGGCCTAGTTGAGTCAATCTGTACACCTAGTTCCGGTAGCTTATTGAGTAAGCTCCGGGCATTGGTATAACAGATCCGAAGCCTATTTAGGTGGCCTCGTGCTTCACCCAGAGTGGCTTCGGCATCATCCTCTGTCGAAGCCTCACAACCCGAAAATTTACAATTTTCAGGTCTTTTTCGCCAGCGTCTAATCTGAGCTGTAGTTCTTTTTCGGCTTCCCGTCTTTTTACACGGTCCGCCAACGGTAAGTCCTTACGGAGAAAAACTCCTGAACCCTTTAATTTGTGTCCATTTTCTAAGATTAAGTCGCGTTTGTTTGGGGATTTGAAAACGACTTTGAGCAGTCTAGACTGATTAGGCTTCAGATGCGCCAGGTTTCCTAGTCTATACACCTTTAGCAAGGTGACTCCGGAGATATTTCGGGGCATAATTTGGTTGAGTAGCTGTTTTATCAACACAATGTAGTGCTCAAAACGAGCTTTCGGTTCTGAGCTGTCACTCTCCTTGACTCTATGGAGAATGACTGATCTGTCGCTGTGATCAGACTTCGGCTTTTCGACCTTTTTGGTGGGGGTAGGATTCTCTTTTACGTCATTTTGGCGTTTTTTCCTTACAACCCTTACCCAATCGTCGACGTTCTTTGAAGTAGCAACCACAGTCGCGTCAGGCGTACTATGGGATTCCGGAAGGTTCAGGACGACTTGGGAGGTTGGGTCATCTTTCACGCTGGAAACCGATCGAGCCTTGCGATTTTGGGTTCCGGAAGTTCCCTTCTGGGTACCATTTTTGATACGAGGGACAGAAGAGATTTATTTTCTCGAGTTTCTGGTTGTGACAGATCTCTTTGGAGGCTGTCCTTCCTCCTTTGGACAGTGTGGGTCAGCATTTTTTGGACTCACTTGGGCCTGCCTTATGTCAATCTGCGTGTCGACAGATCGAGTTCTGACTGATGTGTCCCTACCGCGCTTGCCGAGACACTCTTTCGCGGCATTTACCATTGAGATGGCCTCGGTTAACAGGCTATTCACATCCAAACAGCACTGTTGACATAGCCATATGCATCCATTCTTACTGAACCACTTAAAAGCTTCAGGTGTTAGATTCGTGCAAACTTCGTGGTACCATCCTTTGCACTCGTCACACTGCATGCCGCTGTCAACGGGATATCGACAGCCTGAACGCTGGCAAATGCTTTTGTTGCACCTTCCAATGAAGGAATTACTTTTAAATGTCTATTCATGAAAAATGTTTGCGTGAATTTATATGATAATTCATTTTACTTTTTCTGCATCACATCCCCCGTCGCTATCCTTTGCATCTTACTTGGGTGAGAACTATACTGAAATTAGACAAAACTGTAAAAGTCTTATAGCTGAAAACCGGTAAAACTAAATATCGTTGATTAAGCTTTAAAAACGAAACGAAAAAGTAAAACAGAGTCGTCAACTATTGACAAAAGCGAAACATCTGATAACCACCAGCCACCTTGCTATCGTGTTCAATCTTTGTTTGTCTACATAACCAACAACGAAGTAAAGTCCTATGTAAGAGGGGCTTTTTCGAGTTATATTCTAAGGTAGTGTTTTTGCTTCGCTTTGGTAGATTTAAACCCAACTTAGAATTTCACGGTATTTCATTTTGGCCCGTAACCTAAAGACGTTTTTGCCTTGTTCATAAAACTAGCTTATTGTTGGCTTCCATGTAGTTAGTGGATAAACATGTTACTACATTGTTAGTTAATTTGAAAGTACTGAGATATTTCTGTAGGTTTCTCCAACATATACCTACAAATCTTGTCGCAAGGTTTTTCAGGCAAAATTCATTGGTTTAAGCGACGAGCCTCCTGGTGGGAAATCGATTCCCTAAGAGTTAGACTACGGGAGAGTTATCTGTATGATAGGGGGAAAATAAACAACCTCAACAAATACCGCTAAATGTCTAGAATTTTAGTGGCCTTTTTTACAGAGGCTTCAGCTCCATCGATAATGTTCAAGCAAACGGTCTTTACAAGAATACTATGGTTTGGTACTTTCAATATCCATCCGCGACTTAGCCTCTCAAGCAACTTAATCAAATGATGCCTAAAGATCAATCAATACCACTGCGTTCGTATTTCAAAAAGTGTTTCCATGTTTTAGAACCTACCAAAAGTCCAGCATTCATATACCTCTACATCCAGGTGTAAAATCATTCTGAACCCTCGAGGTTTGATTCTTACAAACCTTGCTTGAGAGTTGGATTACTATTGTATCTAATATTTTAAGCGCTGTATTAATCATGTCGGCTTTTCTGTCGTTGTCACTAAATGATTTTCATCCCTTTTAAACTATTGTGGTCAATAATTGGAACCACTCAGGTAGGATTATGTCAAGTGTCTAGACTCGAGCTTATGTCTCGTTCAATCCAACTGTCAAACTGGAATCATCAATCTTAAAAATCACTAGAGTCGGTACGTCAGATCTTAGTTCTCTCCCTTGATACAGAAGAATTATGGTTTCTTGAAATTCATATAGTTTGGAGGGCTTGTAACATCCCGTCCTGGTAGTTTGGTAACAGTATGCAACTGAAAGATACTTGGAAACCAGTTAAACTGTTATTAAAGGTGTTGTGTGTCTCTTGAGTTTCCTGGGCTATGTTTTACTATCGTTTTAAAATATTTTTACTAGAACCCGAACACTTGTTTATTCGATGATTCTGATAAGTTGTCCATTGTTACCTGTCCTATATCTCTTGCCTTCGCTACCCACAACTGCTCACGGCCATTAGGTCGACTTTCAACCTAATAGGCAGCACTACCGTTTTCACAGCTGTTTGGATATCATGCTAACGTACATCGGGGTGAACATTTCTTAGACGACTGACCAACTGCTTTTCTAGATACTTTTTCATCGTTAAGCTGGTCTCCGTGCTTTGATTTTTCTGTGTCCAGCATGGTGTGAACAGAAACGTGCATACTTTAAAAAGTGCCGCAAAATGGGCGGTACTTCTTTCTAGCCTCTCTAGTAATGGTTGGTGACGGTATGGTCTATTTGGTTCCATCGTTGGGTTGGTTTTTTGTGTCAGTATGTTCGACGATATTGCTCTTTATTCATAAAATTGGCGCTTGCCAAAAATAAAGGGATGATTCTGACCCCCTTCTTATGTATTGGGACAATCAGTGATTGTAACCAGTCAGATAGAATTACGTCCATCTCCTAGATTTTAGCTAAAATATTAGTCAAATTAACCGCTAAAATCGGACCACCATATTTAAAGACATCTGGACCAGCTGCTCTTCCTCATTTCAGATTAGCTATAGCTTTTTGAACTTCAATTAGAGTCGGGGGACCTACTGTAGGATTTATTTTGTCCTACAGATATAATATTAAAACTGTAAACGCGATACTGACGATCCCAGAGTCTATGTGAAAGCTATAGTCAGAACAAGGACAACTTGGCTTTAAACTTTATCTGTTTCTAAACATAAAAACAATTAGATTAGTACAATAATTAAGGAATTACAGTCATCAAGTGAAACACACAAACATACCGACCAGTATTGCGTGTCTTATTAAAATGAATAAAATAAAGTCACACTAATATAATAAGATAATAATGTCTTTCAATTGGTAGGTCACATGCAACAGGGATAGTTTACAGACATATCAGATCAGATTGACGTAGTGGGAGCTTAGGCAACGATTTGATTGGTTAGTTATGAACATAACTAACATTCCCCCCCAAGCGGACACCACGTCCAGGCTTCATTACTGTCGCGTCTATATAATCGGCTTCTCCAAAGAGACAGGTTCCGTATATCCCGGCTGATCTCTTCAGTTGCTGTCTTCAGTCGAACTGTTCTGACTCGTCCATCTGGACCATAATTGACCTGTCTAACTATAGCTTTCGGCCACAGATTTCTCGGTGAGCCAGTATTGTTTACTAACACCGAATCTCCCGGTTGTCGATTCTTTCTCATGTCCAACCACTCGGATCTCGTCAGAAGGGTTGTTAGGTACTCTCTTAACCACCTGTTCCGAAATAGGTTGGTTAGTTGTTGCACTCCCTTTCTTCTGTCATATAAGCGCGTTTTACTCATCTGCGCTTCTTCGAGGGACGCACCTCTATGAACTAACAATAACTTATTTGATGAGAATATATCCAAATTATCACAGTCATTAACTAGCTTTACGAATGGTCGATTGTTCATTATCCCTTCAATCTCTATTAAAAACATCTCCAAAGACTCGTCCGTCAATACCTTTCGAAACAGTAGTGATTGTAGAATCCTTCTTATCGATTTTATAATGCGTCCCCATACACTGCCTCGATGACTAGCTCTAGGAAGTTTAAAACGCCATTCACAACCTCTTTCTAAAAGAGCATTTGCTATCTTATTCTGGTCCCAACTACACATAATCTGTCTACGATTAGCATTGGTTTTTTTAAATTTATCAGAACCATCCTTACTCTTATTCACAACTCGCACAAAGGCGTCTTTCCCAACACCATGTACAATACCACGGCGAATATGTGCTGTCTGCTTCTTCACGATCTTATTTACTGACTTTTTGTTAAAGCGACCTTTGGCTTTTTCGGTGTCTTCACTTTCGGCTTGGTGACCTTCCTTTTCTTAGGCTTTCTTAGAGTTGTTTAGGGATTATGATCACATGGTGCCTTTATTTTCGGCTTAGCAACCCTGGACTTGGCTAATAAAAAGGAACGATGAACTTGACGCGAGACATCTTTAAAACGAGCACACGCTACTACACCATATGCGAATTCTGAGGCATCAACAAAGCAATATATCTGAGCAGCTAGTGGTTTGTACGATCCTGGTACGAGACATCTGGGAAGTAACAGTTTACTTATGCGCTTCATACCTCTGAGCCAACAGTCCCATCTTATAGAGCACTCCCTAGGAAGTTCTTCATCGCATGAAAGATTGAGCCGACAAGCATCTTGGAAAATTAATTTAGCTGGTAAAACTATTGGAGCTATAAGCCCATCTGGGTCGAACATATATGCTACATACGACAAAATGGTTTTCCTTGCAGGAGTCGCATCGAACTTGCACATCCTGAAGATCTTATCCGTTCGAACATTCCACTCTTTTCCTGGAGTCCTTTCATCTCTTTCCACAGATAAACAAATATCTACGTTCCTTTCTATGTGGTCTCCCTCTGGAATAAACTTTATTAATTCAACATTGTTGCTGGCCCACGTGGTTAGATTAAAACTCCCTAAACGTAACATTTCCTTCAGCTGAGAATATACAAATTTCGGTTCTTCTAACGTATCAACACTAGTTAATAAATCGTCAACGTAGAACTGTTCCTTCTCTGTCTGTATAATGCATTCGGGAAACCTAGCCTCTTTACCTAGGATAGTCCTTTGTAGAGCAAACGTTGCGCGACTTGGTGATGAGATCGCACCAGACAAATGTACTTTCATTTTACAGGTTTCTGGTTCATCTTTAAACGATAAATGATTTATGATACTCATATTTCTCGTGGTCTCACTGTAAGGTCCAAACATCGTCCACCCTAAAGGAGTTTTTATAGCGTATGGTTCATTAGATTTTCCCACCCTCTTCTCTTCTATCTCATGTGCCTCAGGTACATTGCACCCTATCAGTACCTTGACGTCTTCATCGTCAACTATCGGGAGGGTCACACCACGCAAGTGCGACCATGATACCATCTGAGATGTTGGTACCGTCCTGCGTAACAGAGGTAATCTCTCGACTGTCCATACCTTTGGAATTCTAAATGATGAAGAAGAATCCAGGGAGGAAACTTCTATTTGAACCTCTTTACAATGAAATGTGGGCTGGCTATCTAGCGTTTTCAATAAAAGCGTTTTGGACTCTCCCTCTAAACCCAACCTTATAGCTAGATCTTCTGTAATAAGCGAAGCATCTGAGCCACTATCTGAGAAAGCGCAAGTCTGTACTGATCTTTCTCCATTTTTTACCAATACGGGCACTATCGCCAATGCTACTTGTCCCTGTACATGCTTAGCACTTTCCTCCGTACATAGTTGGGTATTAATATGGACATTACTGTTACTATCTCTCTGCTCCTCCCGCTTTCTGTGTAACAAGGTATGGTGTCTCCAGCCACATCCATCGACGGCGCATGATCTCGGTGCTCGACAGTTTCTTGCTATATGGTTCGCCTTCAGACAGACATTACATAACTTCTTAATACAAATTCTATTCTTTCACTAACATCCTTATCTCTAAACCTTTCGCATTGGTCCAAGGGGTGGTTTGCAGTACATAACAAACATGATAACCCGAGTTCTTGGTTCTACGTGTGGGGAGACATCAGACTCACTCGTGTTAGCAAACGACACTCTCGCTTTGTACTCTGAGTCAAGGGGCTTTTTTGTAACGGTAACCGATTGCCTTTGGTTGCGGTTAGAAAGATCACCACTGACAAGTAATCTATACCTAGTATTAGCAATGTCTGATTGCTCCTTCACAAATTCACAAAGGTCCTTGAATAAAGGCTCTCTACCTGTCTTAAGAATCCTAGATGCAACTTTAACCCATTCTCTCTGTAAATGCAGTGGGAGTTTTAAGAACATACACTCGATGGTCTTTGTAGAATTAAGATCGGATACATAGTCCATCTGCGTAAGTGTGAGCTCACAAACATGCATCTCACGAGACAGTCTTCTTAAACCATCTGGATCAGTCCCCTTAATAGCAGGGATATTCAGCATCTTATCAATAAATGCATGGGCCACGATGTGCTTCTGACCAAATGCTTCCTCGAGAAGCTCTAACGCCTTTCGATAGCTTTCTTCTGGCTCAAGCAATGCACAGTGAACAATGGTAGCCTTAGCTTCACCATCACAATACTGAATCAAATAGTTTAACCTAGATCGGAATCCAACTCTTTCGTCAAAACAGTCTTCGAAATTTCGTATGAAACTCCAATAGTTCATGGGATTACCATCAAACCTTATAATCTCTCTCTTTGGTAGGTCTAAAGCTCTCGATATCATTGTTATCCAATCTTTTCCAGGAGGAATATCAACTGCAGGTGAGGCAAATGTAGACTTATACATCACCTTGTCAGCCACAACTTGATTATAATGTTCTCTTCCCTTTTGACGTAACTGTTCTAACTCGATTTCTCTTTCTGTCTGAGCTAAGCGTATTTTAGCTAATTCTAACTCTAACAAGGGATCCACTCGGCAGCTATTTCCTCCAAACTGATAATCATTATGAGTTTCTGAATAGTGGGGAGACAATTCAGGAATCTGATCCGTTTTATGATTCTCCATAGACATTTAACAGTACTCAATGTGTGAATTTTTGATGAGTTACTGGTCGAAACTATGTAGGATTTATTTTGTCCTACAGATATACTATTAAAACTGTAAACGCGATACTGGCGATCCCAGAGTCTATGTGAAAGCTATAGTCAGAACAAGGACAACTTGGCTTTAAACTTTATCTGTTTATACCGACCAGTATTGCGTGTCTTATTAAAATGAATAAAATAAAGTCACACTAATATAATAAGATAATAATGTCTTTCAATTGGTAGGTCACATGCAACAGGGATAGTTTACAGACATATCAGATCAGATTGACGTAGTGGGAGCTTAAGCAACGATTTGATTGGTTAGTTATGGACATAACTAACACCTACGTCAATGTTCCATTCAGACTGTTTGGGAATGGTGGGTAACTGTAGAGTAGCTGAAGACCAGTTAAACTGTTCTCTAAAATGTTCCGCCCATCGTTCTAAACGTCTGGGCTAAGAGCAGATAAGGGTTTCGTCTTTTTCCGAGATTTTTTCTCTGACACTTGACTACTTCTTTTGTTAGTCTGAAGAGTTGACTGGTGTTGCCTACAGCCACTGCCTTCTCCATTTCTTCTGCTTTCGTTGTCCACCACTGCTCACGACCGTTCCGTAGATTTTTGGATAACCTAGATCTGATTTGCTTTCGCTGTTCATCGTATTCAGAGCAAGATGGAATGAGTTTACGAGAACCTTTCAGTGCAATAGACTTAGAAGAAATCCATTGGTTTTTCGTCACCCTTTGGTTTAAATTACTAATAGATGTCACTGCTTTTTCCACAGCCGTTTGTATATCTTTCCAAGAAACATCAGGGCCAGCCTCGTTTTCAGAGCTACCTAAGTGTGACATCAGTTGTTCCTGCAATCTAGTTTTGGCTTTCTGGTCACTCAATTCGATTCTAATGGGTCTTCTTAGTATGGTTTTTCTGCGCCCAATGAGGCGCAAGCAAATGCGTGCCCGTATTAGAACATGATCAGAGTCTAAACATGTATTCCAGAACGAGCGATTCATCTATCAAGCCATACAGATGGTAGTATGGTCTATTTAAGTACATCGTTGGTTTGGTGCAGGTGGTCACCATGTTAGACGATGTCTCTCCTTATGCTTATGTGCAACGTGCATACCATACCCATGGACACTAATAGCCAACCGATTAGGTGTGGATTGCATGGCTTGGATACCGTCGCACAGTAAGACAATATCATCGGCATACTCATGGTCGAGAAGTCTTTCTCCAGGCAGCGGATCTATACCACCATTACCTACATCCATCAGAGCTGTTTCCAGAACGTCATGGATAGCAAAGTTGGAGATTGGTGAGATCGGGCAACCCTGTCTAACCCCATTGCTTGAATGGAACAATGGAGAGGGGTAGTTGTATGCCCTAACTCTATCTGAGGTGTTTGTATTTAGGACCTTTAAAATGTTAATAAACTTGTCAGACACACCCTTCTTCAATAGACAATCCCAGAGAATGATCCTGTCCAACAAATCGAAGGCAACCCTGATGTCAAGAAACACTACGATTGTTGGCGTGTGATAAATACGACGGTGTTCCGAACATTTGGCGGAGGGTGAAGATATAATCAATACATCCTCGACCAGAAAAAAGACCAGCCAGCTCCTCTCGAGTCAATCTTTCTTGTCTACGAAGTATGCCAGAAGTCAGTAGTTTGGACGCAATTGAAAGTAGACTTATCTCCCAATAGTTGTCACAGGAACGACGTGAACCCTTTTTAAAGATAGAGACAACTATCGACTCACTCCATGAAGTTGGAGCACTCTCTAATTACCAGGCCTTTGTAAACAACGTTGTCAGTTCCTTAACCAGAAAGCCACCACCATCTTTAAAAGTAGTCGGAGGTAAGTCATCCGGGCCCGGTGATTTGTATCGCTTTAAGAGTCTGAGTTCCTTGCGAACTTCCGCCTCACTTGGTGGATCAGTTGTCACCGGCCATAGAGGGCAGGACAGTCTGATCGATGTTATCGCAGCAGCAGGCCAGTTGAACTGCCACTCGAAAAACTCTGCCCATCGTCCAAGAAGTCGGTGTATGTTAGTGATTGGGATCCCGTCATTCTCACAGATTGTTTCGCTCGCACCAGACTTCTTGCTGCCATTGGCTCGGACGAGTTAAAAGAGCTCTCAGCAGTTACCAGATGCAGCTGCTACCTCCAACTCATTGGCACGCTCTGACCACCAGGCTTCTCGGTCCTTACGCAAGCTCTGTCCAATTTCAGTGCGTAACGATTTCCGTTTATAGTCAAACTCACGGTCAGCCAGAGTAGACTGACGGGCTTCAACGAGTTGTAAAAAGCCTTTAAAAGCCTAATACTTATAAGCGTGAAGTTTCGCGAAGCCGCAAGCTGCTTTACTCGCCATTTTGATGGCGTCATGCAGTTGCAACCAATGCTCATCTATGTCTTTCAGTGGGATGATAGCTAGCCTTGAACCTAGCTCTGTTTGATATTTAGTTGCGACTGAAGCTGCAACCAATTTACTGACATCAATATGTTGATGTTGGCTCGAGACTTGTAGGTCCTGGGTTCGAATCTTGCGAGTGCGAGATCGTGGATGCGCACTGCTGAGGAGTCCTATAATGGGACGAAACGGACGTCCAGTGCTTCCAGGTTTTCGATGGTGGTCTAGCTTCAATTGACCCATGATTTCAACTATGAAAATACTAAATTCTCCACAAAACCCCCCTCTGATCGACAATAAATTTGTTGACCACTGAAACGTAAAGTGAGATTAGCGCAAACAAGAGTTGCATTCAACTTTCAACCAGTCAGCGACTCGAGATCATTTAGATGGGACAGGGTTGCCGCCATAGGCGAGCTGCTGTGTGAATTGAAAAATAAGAATGCACAAAGTTAGGATAGAAAAGAGTAGATAAGTGACGTAGTATCCAAAAAAAGAAATAAAAATGAATTTTATCAAATGAATGTTAATTGTCTGAACTTTAATTGAAGCAAGAATAGTATTTCTAGTAGTAATTGTCATTTCATTTGATTTGTGTGTGGGCTGTTATATTGCCCCTGTGTCCAGACCGAAGTACGTGGTTTCTTAGGGGGCCACACCCGGAGCCTTCGACCTAAAGATCGAATCCACAAGACAGTGAATCAACGTCAGGAAATGCAGTCCCATGATAGTCGGTGACCAATAATTGGTTCATACGCCATTTGTTCCCTCAGGATACTGGAACCCATGTACAACATTGGTTTGGAATCAGGGTTTTCCAATCCCCCAAATGCCCTGGTACGGCCGAGAGTAGGGAGAGTCCGCTCTCCCTCTCGAAATGCTCTCACATGGCCAGCGAATATATAGCCTCTGCCAGGGAAGTCCTACTCACTGCCTTCTCGTGGCGGGGGTGTTGTTTACAAAATTGATAGGACGAAAAGCGAATGTCTGGCGCTTTACCGGGTTGGTGGACAAGGCGAGTCCACCTAGGGGAGTTGGAAAACCCTGATTCCAAACCAATGGTGCACATGGGCTCCAGTATCCTGAGGGAACAAATGGCGTACGAATCAATCGTTGATCACCGGCTACCATGGGACTGCATCTCCTTACGATGCTCCACTGCCTTCTGGACTAGACCTTCAGGTCAAAGGCTACGGGTGTGGTCCCCTAAGAAAACCACCTGCTTCAGTTCGGGCACCTGGGCAATATCACAGCCCTCACACAAATCGAATGAGATTTGTATGGCGCATATGTATCTGGTGCTTCCTTTTACCAATATTTATGTGTTTAAATAATAATAAATAAAATAATAATCCTCCTATGTGAGTTCTCTGTAACCACCAGCCCGGTTAAAGCTCCGGGTATTCGCCTTTCGTCCTCTCAATTTCGTAAACAACACCCTGGTGGAAGGAGGCGGTGAGTAGGACTTCCGTGGGAGTAGCTGTATACATGTGGCCATGGGGAAGCACTCTCCCCACCCTCTACCGTACCAGGGTATTTGGGGGCACTAGAGTGTAAATTGACTTAATAATGATGAATTGAATAGATTACTTGGATAAAAATAGCTTATTTTACGGAAACTAAACGAGTTATTCATATCTGTCTTGAAATGAAATTCACACCTGTTAAATAACCTTGCGTTATCACCCTTGAGTATCTTTCCTTCTGGCTTAGTCTGTCCGCTTGTTTCGAGTGACTGTAAGTTCCATTTTATAATTTGGATTCATAAATACTGATTCTATATATGGGAAGCTAACATGAAAGCTTTAATAACAAATAGGAAATTGATAGGTAGCAGAAGGAGAGTGCTAATATTTAATAGGCTCCACCTGAATACTCTTGGAAGTATGGGAGTCGTTAATGCTTCCTGACTTCTCCAGATGAAAGAATTCTTTTTTTTAAGAATTATCTAATGAACTGACGGTCTAGTTCATCTGAGACCGTGTCCACAAAACATAAGTCAGTCAGTCACAACGTAGAACTTCGTACGTACGTACATCAGTTCGAGTTGCCATGCCACATTAGCACAGAGATGAAGTTGTCGATTCAAATCCCATAGTGGTAGAAGTAGTAAGAGTATAAGCATTAATGTGAAAGACTAGGGTTTGTAGATGTTATTGAAGGAGTATAATACAGTGAAATAAATTTGGGAAATGAAAAAACATTGAGACATGAGGAATTCAGAAGATAAGAATTTGGTAGAACACAAAGATTGGATGCACCTTCTCCATTGTAAACGATTTTGATCCATGTCATTCAGGGTCTCTAACCATCGATTGCTATCATCTCGCGGATCCCAACCAGGTAGTCTACACCTACCAACATGGCTCAGTCCACTTGTCAGTGACTTCATGGATTTGTGCCACGTTTTGGTCTGGCCGCCCCTAGCTTTCTTCCAACCTACTCGTACACCATAAAACATCGCACGTCGGTGGTTGGGCATACGTAACACATGTCCTAGCTATCTCAGCTGGTGAAGTTTTACTACTTCATCAATCGATTTGCCATCCTTACCTAGTACCGGTTTCCTAACAACTGCATTACTTACCCGGTGGTCCCAGGATATACGAGCAATGCGTCGAAGACACCTATGACCGAATACTAGCAGCCTACGAATATCCTTTACTCTTATCGACCATGTTTCACAGCCATGAAGTAGGACGGAACGAACTGCTGCACAGTAAACCCGTCCTTCGGTTTACATAAGTGGTAAATATAGGAATTATTATCAAGTTTTGATTTGATAATTTCGAATAAATTGAGCATTGTGTAAATTGTTATAAATAAATAATATATTTGTAATACCCTGATGGGTAGAAAACTTAGATTTTTTGACGTTTCGTGACTCAATGTAAGCCACTTCTCATTGGGATGTTACAAATATATTATTTATTTATAAGTGGTAAATTTATAGAATCTATTCCTTGATTTATGTACTGCGTTAACCCCCTTGTGTAAGTGTACTTGACGTTGGTTAAGACTAAGAATCATTTTACAGTAGTACTCGAAGGGTGTATATTTAGTTCGATAATCTTCTAAAGAATCATTTTAACTCATTGGTGGTGAATTAAAGTAAGTCTGTTAATTATTTTTGTGACTACAATAATTACAACACAGTGATAACTTCTCGGAATGTTTTTAGTGAAGCCTCGACACTATTGATAAAGGATAAAACTCATTGTAACCGGATTCGAGTTGTTACTTAGAAACATCATCAATGTGTACAATGCCTTAAACAAAGGGAATCAGTCAGTCATCTACAACGTAGGGCCAGGCACATATGCGCATCGGTTCAAGTTGCCATACCTCATTAGCACAATATGAACACCAAATTCATAGAAGCGGTTACTTCAATGATAGTGTAGTGAACGGTATAAATAGCACATATCACAATAGTAGTATATATAAAATAAGATAGCATATAAGAATATGATACATAGAGAAAGAATTAATTCGTAGAAAAAAAGATTTAAAGTAATTTTAACTTCACGGTTTAAAGGAAGAAAAAGGGTGTATAAACCTACGCCATTGTGACCGATTGTGAGCCATGTCAAGGGAATAGTGACAATGTATCACTTAAAGTCAGCGTAATTTTCTGTATAGCTTTGTTTTGTCACCTTACTTAAACGTATACATTTAATATGAAGTTTTGCCGTTTCATTCTGTATTGTATTTCTATTTGAATTTTGAAAGCTTAATTTCAATACCCACCCAGTTTAAAATATAGTGACAATTTGTGATTCATTGTCCCAAGTTCGTTAAAAGGTTTTCAGCTAAGTTAACTTAATGCTTTTTATTTCCTTAGTGCATTTCAATGAGTTGGCATCAGCCTGGTCTTGATGTTAGTGCGGCTCCTTTACACCAACTTACACCTCATGGTCTGTTATCAAATGAATATCTTTCTGGATTTGATCAGAGTTCTGGTGGTATGGATTCGGAAAACGCACTCTTGACGGAGCAGCGTGCACAGTTGACAGGGAGAGAACTTCAACAGCTTCTTAGTGTTGCTCACCAAAGTTTAGATGAAGCTCAGGAAAGGTATCTAAGCTCATTTCAAGGATCATTTTTTAAACAGTTATAATGTTACAGCAACTTTATTTATAGGATCACTCACTTTAAGCTACTATGAAGAAATTCCTTACATTCAGGAATACTTTATATCTACTATAGTTTAATATTTTTTTTCGTGCTACTATAATATTGTGTTAAACATAATGAAATATTTGGTGATTTGATTTGGCGTCGTCGCCTTATTGACGATCATCACTATACATACATACACCTATCTGGGCTGTAGAATAACTTACACTGTTTTTACTGGGTTCAATCAATTCTTCACTGACAGCTCTGGTTGGACGAACAAAGGCGGTTACACATCCATTTATGACCATACTATTCAGGTTTTCAACGTCTGATTAAACAGACTTGTTTGTATCTGACAGGTAGAATAATTTGATAGAGAAAGTATAGGAGTCTTCATTACAATTAATTGTTCTTCAAATAAGTTTGTAGGTCATCTGTCAGTCAACATAGGACGTGGTACGTATGTACATCTGTTCAAGTTGCCACACCCAATTAGCACGCAGATGAGATTGTCAGACTAAATCCCACAATAGTAGAGGTAGTGAGGTAGTGGTAATAAGAAAGACTAGGTATCGAAGATACTATTCGAGAAGAAAGTATAAATTAGTGAAGTAAAAGTGACGAGGAATTTAGAATCTCAGAAATTGGGGGATGACGAATAATGAATGGACCTGCGCCATCTCAAACGATTTCGAGCCATGTCATTCAAAGTCTAACCATTGGTGACGATAATCACACGGACTCCAATCAGTTAGTCTATACCTATTAACATGGCAAAGTCAAATTGTCAGCGACTTCATGGACTGATGCTATGTTTTGGTTTGGTCGCCCCTAGCTTTCTTCCAGCTTACTCTTACACTAGCAAACATCTCCCATCAAGGTAGGTGGTTGACCGGTACGAGGAGCCTAGATTCCTTATTGATCCTTCTCATCTAGCCCTGCCTGTTGAGTCCAGAACACCAATATCAGTTTCCATTGTATGAATCATATATTTCAGACATACTTGGTTTACATACAAACAAACCAGACCACATCACACTATACCATAAAATAAAAAACAACAGTCGTACGTGATCAAGCAAAAAGGTGGCCGTGAATGTGAGAGACTGTAACTAATAAATTGAAAATAACTTAAGAATAGTAAATCATATAATAGTATTCACTAGGTTAAATAGAGGCTTATAATAAAAGGAATATGAATAGACATATTAGTCTATCAATAGTTTCTAGCTGTCGTCATTCATTTATTATTCGTAAGGATATAACAATTAAATGATTCTTTAACAGCTTGAGTTGTTGAAATACTTTCATATTTTAATTAAACATTATTTCCAAAACAAATACTCTCTACATTTATCTAAAGTTGGTAGTGAAACGCCTTGATAAGTTGTTATAATCGTATTTTTGCTAATAAACGACCCAGCTATTCCTATTGCTTAGTATTCTTATACGATGACACTCAACAAGACCCCAAAATCAGAACACTTTGAACAGGAATGAAATTGTATTCAAAATAATAATGATAAGTGAACAGCAATCACTAGTTTAAATAACGTTCATATATTTATAGTATATACATAAGAAGCTTCTAGATTTTTCTCCAATAATATGCCCGAGCTGATCGGTTTGGAATTAACCAATCAGCGCGCAGCAACACCATCATGCATGAAACATGCTTTAATCCAATCTATGTCCCACTAACATAAGTACAGTTTTTGCAATACTCATAAGGCTACTAAATTAATCTGATAACTATGTTTAATCACTTCCTACTCAACAGAATTGCTTTTATCTGTTAGCAATATAATGTACATTATTTTGTTGTTTAATGAGTAGACACATATTACTTAGTAGATGAAATCATTTATCAACATCAGTTACGGTTCTTTGGATGCATTTTTGTTTTAACTTTAAGCGTGTCTGTGCTAATCAGTACTGAATAACGTTACAACTGTCTGGAACTAGCATTAGAATAATCGGATTATTGCGTGGAGATAAAGATAACTTTCTTTAAATGCGTTGGCCCAATAAAGCATGTTTCTTAAATGAACTTGTTAAAATTAGAGCGTTGTTTTGTTCCATCTTGTACACGAATAAAAAAATAATATAAAACTCAATAGCGACCCATTTAAGCCTTTATGTATTTATTTATTTTAAATGCGAAATTTATTGTTCAGTTCATTTGTAACTTATGATTTTACACACTCACTTGCAAATATCTATTTTTTTGTTTTTAACTCGGTTCGCTCGTTACCTCATATATGTAATATTCATTGATTGTTTGTATTTGTCATCTCTGCTTTGTTGATTTATAGAAAACAGTCATTAAATAGTCATAGATTAAAGCCTGCTCTATACAGTGTGTTCTGTGAAATCAAGGAGAAAACAGGTAGGTTTGCACACAGTTATTACTATATAGTTACGGAATATTTTTTCACGTTTATGACGAAATTTCCTATATATAAAACTGTTAGTCTTTCTGAGAAAGTTCGATGATATACTGAGATGACGAAGTTTATCAAAACTATATATACGACTCTAGTATAGTACATAGTAATGATAAAATCTGGAAGTGGGAAGTGCTAATAGATTTTCGGGTAAGGACACGTAAGTTCATTATCGAGTTCCTAAGCAGCATTTATCATTAGCTCATTATCGAACATTTTCAAAATAAAGAATGTTATGCGTATTCAATTATTTGACCACTGGTCATCGAGTATTGACAAATTATGCAAACCAAACAGGAAGTCATGTTATACGATATACCAGCATTGTATGTTAAATGCAAGTGTTAGCATATCATAATAACCAACTTATTAAATATCATTTCTTAAATTTGCACTATTTTGTGACTTCAGGAAAATGTTATCCTCATCAGATATAGGATTAAAACGAACTAAGTTAAGTCTTTTTTGAACAGAAACTCTTAATATATTGTTCTATATAGTAGACAAAAGTAGCAGCCTATAGTTTTAATGTCACAACCTTTTTGTATTGCTTACTTCTCACAATGATGTATAGCTCTAAGTTTGAGAAACTCAGCTGTTTCTGCTGTAGAAGATGAAGCTAATTCACCAGATCCGCAGCTTCTACGCTTGGATAAAATGTTAGTTGCTGAGGGTGTAACTGGACCTGGTGGTAGTCTGAATAATGATCTAAGTGACGGTCCTGGAGATTTGGGTGGGGGACCCGGTGATTGTAATCAAATTGAACATGCTGATTATCGCGCCAAATTGTCTCAGATTCGCCAGATATATCATGCAGAATTGGAGAAATATAAAAATGTAAGCTTTCTCAGTACTGCTATACTTTTAAGATTATCAATTGCATTTTAATTTATCCTGCGTAAACTAATGATCAACTAAAAATAATTATGATTAGTATGCGAGGTTCCCCTCACATTTGTTCTATTTTCTGATAAGTAATCTTATTAAACATAAATGAAGCTTTTTCTGATGTATCACGAAGTACTGACTGTAGGCACTATCAATTTTCCCCTGAACTATCCTCAACGTGGTTCTTCTGGTCAACAAACCACATATATAAAACAGGACTGGAAAAATACAATGAATAAAAAGCCCATCTTAGACCCAGACACTATATTTTACCTTAGCACTTCACTCCTTTTAATTAGATAAGTGTAAATATGTCTCATGTTCCGTACAAACCTGATAAGCTGTTGCCCTTCGTATCATTCAAGCGTAACCATGTAAAACCAAGTTGGTAGAGATCGATCCTTGTAAAAGATCGTAGTTATGTGTTTATTTTGAGACACCAAGTTTATATTAAATCTCACTAAACACCCTACAATTATTATTGTCATTCTAAGCTATAAATCCGAAAAATTCCTATCATATCAAATCTCTGTTATCTGACATTGAAATCTGTTAGTTTTGAGCGTAAAATAATATCAGAAGGTTAGATAGTAATGCTGATATCATACTAAAATTATCCAGTTTTAAGATTTCAAAAACCTTAATTTGGATCACACTCCCTTTACTGGGACCGAACTGTTATACATTGTGTTCGTCCTAACCAGTGTGCACCTTGACTGAAGACGATGGTAAATAACTTAAAGTAGCTCATATTTCTTCACGTTAAATGTTGATTTTATAAAAAATAGTTACGCCTTACTTATAACTTTTTCATGCTTTTCTCTAACCTACACGAGTTTATATCCTAATTAGCAAATAAGTCGTCCAATAGTTACATTTCAATTTCAACTAGGCTTTCAAGATGATCCTAGATATTTGTCAATAATTTGTGTAGACAGGGCCATGCCAAGTTATCTAGGTGTTTGTGTAATCTGGACTTATTAGGTATTTCCCAGTAATACTAACACCATTGTAGTTTAAGTCGTTCTCTGTAGGTTAGTAAAGGTTGATTTTTTTCTTAAAATAGGATCCAATCTCTTTCAAACGCTTATGGGCTCTGGAACGTTTGACGGTTCTGTGTACATGTTATGTCTGAAGCGGTTTCGAATTCACTTGGTCAGCGAACGGAACAAAGACTTGTGACTAGAGACCAATAAGCTAGCTATTCTGACGCGTCCTAGACCCAGCTAACTAGAGTAAAAAGTCCAAGTTAGAAGTGGGGAAGATATATTCCGTAAGCAGCCAGAAACACAGCAATCACAATAGGAAGAAATCAAGCGTATATATACAGTATAAAATTGTCCTTGGGAAGCATTACAAAATAACACACTAAAAGATACAACGAACCAATAGCGTTTAATATATTTCCAAGTGGAAAATACCACTCGAAGGTGAAAGGAGCGCTTTTGGCGCGAAAACAAAGAAATTCAAATTTTCAAAATAAAATTAAAAAATTAGTCATTTACCAAGTGAGTTCTGAGGATTTATCATCCTCAACAGTACAAACTACTTCAATGTCACTGGTATGAAACAAGACAGCTGTTTAGTGCACCTCGTTTTCGCTCGTTGTGCAACTAGAGTAAAATTTTAATGAAAAGCACCTTCCAAATAATCTAGATATTTCAATTTTAATTTTAATCTTGTCTAGAGAAATAGCAGTAACTTGGTGAATTGTTTCCATATTTTTATTTTGAAATGAAATGACCTATATGTAGTGTGAACTCAATTTTTCTAGTTTGAGTCATGCTGCTTTATTCATTTATAACTTTGGATTGAATATGATTTACAATAAAATCAGTCATTCAAAAGCCTTGCAACACTAAGAATACATTGATAAATCATTGAACAATTGAAACACAACTTATTCGCCCTAGTAGTTTTGTAATATATTCTGCTTTGCATAAAACTTAAGCTTTTAATTTTTTTCCATTCTCTTGTTACCTTTGATGGTAGGCGTGTGATGAATTCACAGGACATGTTATAAATTTATTACGTGAACAAAGTCGTAGTCGACCTATAAGCCCAGCAGAAATTGAACTTATGGTTGGTATAATTCGGAGGAAGTTTCGAGCAATTGAAACACAATTGAAACAAAGTACTTGTGAAGCAGTTATGATATTGCGATCTCGATTTTTGGACGCTAGGTAAGTTTACGGATGGATAATAGGACCTGATGTGTTTTTAATCAATGTCTAAAAAATTAATTGTGGGCATTCCTAACTTTTATTATTTCGAAGGAAAATCCTGGTAGGTGTGGCTTATGCTCCTCCATGAGGGGTAACAGGCGTATATAAGTTTTATTAGATGCGCTTCATAGTTTCCTGTAAATAAGGTTTTATTGTACTAGAAACTTAAAATACTAAACATCAATAGTTAAACTGTTGGGCTAGTATAATCAGAAGATGGGACTCATTAGATTGTATGAATTAAAATAGTGAAAGAGTGGTTTGTTTATAAATTTATGATGTTTTGGTACCTTTGTCAGTTAGTCTTAGCATCTGGTGTTCGTCATAAAGCAATTTTGATTGATGTTCCGCTCTTCAGAGGAATTGGTTTTCAAATTAGACCATTTATTTCCATTTCCTTGTGTCAGGAGTTACGTAATGAAGTATTTGATTAGACGTTTCTGCGCCTAATTGTGCTCTTTTAAAGGTTTCTAGATTGCAGAACGATAGTATTTTCTTTATTGTTTAATCAATGACTATATTACAGTGGTGTGACTAAAAAAACTCATTATTCTGTTGAATATTCTTCCCTTTTAGACGTAAGCGTCGAAATTTCAGTAAAGAAGCTACTGAAGTACTGAATGAGTATTTTTACTCTCATTTGGCTAATCCATATCCTTCAGAAGAAGCAAAAGAAGAATTAGCCAAAAAATGTGGAATAACTGTTTCACAAGTCAGTTTTCTCAGAATTCAAAGTTTGAAGATAATATTTTTCTGAAACTTAGTGAATTAATAAAAATTTTGCTAACCAGTATCGATGACGTTTAGATTTTTTATAATTATGACGTTTCAATCCACTTGATTATCACAAAGTGATAAAAACTAACTGCTTGCATTCTTAATGACTCGAATTTTCGTATTTCTATATTTATTCATTCAACCTTAATTCTTATCAGTAATCTTTAGAATGTCAGTTGATATAATAGATTTTGTAAAGTCATTCCTACATATCCCAAATCTTTTCTGAAATAACATTATTAGGGAAAACCCGCAGTTCATGCTTCTGAACTATGGCTCGGTGGTTGGGAAAGCAACTGACTTTCACCCAATAGGTCCCAAGTGCGAACCTCGTTTAATCCATTTCGGTTTAGACGGTCATCTAGTATCACTAACCTTCACACAAACAGTTTATTTCAAAGCATTAATTTGTACATACTAATACATCTACACTTCAAACATTATTCACATTTTTCATTGGACGTCATCTTTCAAGATAGAAATTAAAGTCAGTTTTCATTGTATTTAAATAACGTGTATCGTCTGGTTTTGTTTCGTAAACTTAAGGTTATATTGTCAGCACAAACCTGTGACTTTGACCTCTAAAACAAGAGTGTACATTTTGCTTGGGGCATACACATTTCTTTTCGATAAATTCTTCTCAAGTTCTACAGTTATATATCCAAATTAATATTCCAAAAAATGGCCAGGTTAAGAGCAAAGTAATTTGGATATGTAATTGTAGAACCTAAAGAGAATTTATGGAAAAGAATATTCTTCGTTCAAATATTAGTCTTTTAATATGATGTGGATCTTTAGACGACTAAAATAATAGTTATGTTAGGGTATGATAAGTTTCGCATTTTTCAAATTAACACAAACAATTTATGAATCATAGCCTTCGTTAATCACATCTTGGTAATTAATCACCGTCAATTCTAAAAAATAAATTTGAACAAGTTATTTAGAATTTTGATCTATCGGTTAAAGTCGTATTCGCACAAAGTTACACTAGTGCAGGTTAACCTGTGATATCATTTTATTTATATTATTGGTAGCATCATCAGAACTCTAAAATTATCAGTTGTTAGTTCCGTTCACTTTCGCTGTTCCGAGTTGATTAGTATGATATGTCATACTTGAATTTCCCCATTTCCATCGTCATTTTGATGATAATTGTATCAAAGACTGATCGGGTATAAAAATTCGCTTGTTAAAATAACAGTTATGAATCCAATTAACCATTGGATTGTTTACCATTTCACAGGTCTCTAATTGGTTTGGAAACAAACGTATTCGGTACAAAAAGAACATTGTAAAGGCTCAAGAGGAAGCAAATATGTATGCTGCGGCAACAGCCGCGGCAGCTGCTGCCGCTGGGTCTGTGGCTTCTGGAACTGGTGGTCCAACATCATCTGATGAAGTTAGCATTTATTTTTGATATTTTGTAATAATTCGTTGCATTCAATTCTTACTTTCCTATTTAGAATTTGGAATAAATCTTTATGGGATTTTCACTTCGAAGCTATGTGCCACGATACAATGCTTCCGAAATTGAGGGACTTTCACGATGGCTACGGGACCTTTATCTCCCACTTTTTTAGTCAGTTAGTGAACTGATGGATTAAGTTAGGAAGTAATCGTTTCGAAAGTTATGGAACTGAATTAATAACAGGGTTTTTGGGTTGTTTATAAATTTTTCAAGTCTGGTGTCACTTTTTAACTGGAAAATATTACTTAAAGGAACTCGTCCATATAGGGGGCATATTAGTTTTCTTATGAATCATCTATATCGCCATCAATAGTTTTTATACGATACCTTAGAGCTTTATCTGTACGTACACTAATTGATGGGCGCAGTGCTACTAATGGACTGTGATTTCGATGATCGCATTCATGTCTGCGCAAACGAATGTATGGCAAAAGGTGACCAGCTTTTCGTCATTTCATTTATCACTAAATTTGCCTGGTTGTTAATTACAAAGGGACTCTAGGAGACATAGTCCTTATTTGTTCACTTAGCCAACACAATGTCTGTAACAACTATTGTCCATCTCGCTTTTTTCATTGATACGGTATGATTCCTCTTTCACAGCCACACAAAGGACTCGTTCTCATCAAATCCAACACCTCTTTAAATTACTCAGTAGGCATTAGATAGTCAGAAATGCTTCATGGATTTTTACACTAAAACCTATATATAACTGTTTCAAACTTAGAATAGTTTGTTTGTATAACATACTGTTGCTTTCTAAGTATTTTGCATAAAGATTTAGTGAATGTGTGTGTAGTTGTTGATAATCTGTCCCCTAATGTCTTAAATGTAGGACAGCTTTTCTAACCATAAGCATCGTGAATGTTGTAGCTTCTCAATTTTAAAAGTAGTGTTTATATATTGCGATAAATAAATGGGTTGGACGTTTTAAACTCAACTATTCACTTAGAATTAATTAAATCTAAACTCCTTTTTCACATAGTGATTTATATCTTATTCATGTATCACTATTTTTGTTTTTCGCTTTATTAGCATTCTGTTGGATATGGTCATCCTGGCTATGAATACGATGATTCTATGAGCCTTCAGAGACCTGTTCCTCAAATGTCCTGTCCACCTGATCATGACACTTGGATGGGTGGAGGAGGAGCTGGAGTTCTTGGACCGGGTAGTTTGGATGAACCTGACTGCAAACGCAGTAAACTTTGAGTACATCTATCCGTATGAGACAAGCTGTTCAAATAACTCCATTCACTATGTTTTACAGCTGATGAATGCGCCTTGAAGTAACTTATTTGATAAGTATATATATATATATATATATATATATATATATATATATATATATGCATTCTCTTCATCTGTCGGTTTATGTTCCATATTTCGTTAGTTCTGTATTCATTTAAAACATGTGTTTTGTAGAGGGAATAATACCGGGGTTTACTCAGTAATCCCATGCAATATATACAAACGGTTATGTGTATTGTTATAGGCTGAATTGGCTCGGCTTTTTCTTGCCTTTTGTTTTATGCCTTTTCCCTGTATTTTATTCTTTAGTATATTTATTTATTGATGTTCGTAAGTTCTCAGTGGTTAAGGCCTGTATCATTTTCGTGGTCCTGTCTTTATGATACAAATATTACGTTCATTGTATTCCCTTTTTCTTGTTGATGATCAAAATGAGTTTGATTTTTTTTGTCGGACATTACACTTGAAACACTAAAATCCTAATAATACTATCTTAAATTGTGTTGTCTCTGTTTTTGTTTTTTGGTCACCTATCCTTATCTCTTTCTCTCTCTCCAGAGGGGATGTGAAAGTGCATCAACCTTCTTTCTGTTTATACTTTCGTATTACGTATCTTCGGTATATTGTGTTGTTATTTTCTCATGGTTTAAACGGTTAGTTCTTTGTTTTGAGAATTTTGCTTCATTTATTTGCTAACTGTTCTCTCCTATTCGCTTACCTTCTTTTATGCTACATTTTTTTCATTCTGTAAGATTTGGGTGTGTATCTTTTGGGAATGTGTTGTAAGACGATTTTTTTTCTCTTTCAATTTATTTCATTTCAATAAAACGAGTTGTATTGCTTTCTTAGTATTGTTAATATTTTAAATAGTGTTGGTTCACTACCTAACCGTTTAGCTCTAAGTTTGAACTCCGCTCATCTACTACGGTTTACGTATCTAATTAGTTTTAATCGCCTTCACAAACAGTTTATCATAAAAGGCAAGTATTGAAACTCATAAGCGAGTCACATCATAATCTTAATTAACAGTTAAGATGTATAAAATAATTAAAATTTCATCGACAATAGATATAAATTGACCAGCAACTGTATGCTTCGTTTTATTGTAAAAACCATATCGTTTTAAGAAAAGTGGACACTTTATTTTCAGATCGCTGAATCCCTGTGATATTTGAAGTCTTGATTCGTGGCTCTGTGTGACTTTTATTTCAGTTTGATGAGTATAATCCCATCAATACTGTATATTTTCCCAACCACTAGAGACTTTTCTCAAGCCAATTATTTGTGAATTTCTTCCATATTCTTACCTCATAACACTGATATTAATGTTATCATGCAAGAAAAACATTGCAATAAGCAGATATCATATCCACTTAGTTCAAGAACAGATATGGAAAATCATTAGCCTTCTTATTTATTTAATTTCATCCATACTAATGATGGGAGTTTGCACAAGCGTAGACTTTCAGTTTAGATTTGTGTATAATTGTCGCATATATAATTAACTTTTCGTAAGTTTATCAATATACGAGTTGCAGCAATAGCGACAAATGAAACAACTTAGTTGTGGAAACATTCTAACAAGTAATGTAGAGTTAACTGTTTAAATATCCGCAAAGGTTGTTAAACCAGTAACTAAATTGAAGCTATTTTTACTGAACAATTAGTATCTGACTCAGTTGGGAATATTAAGAAAACAAAGTAGCTTACTGAGTGGTAGACCACCAAGATCTTATTGTCAGTGAGATTCAAATATCTTATTTATATGTCAGGAAAGTGATACAGGTTTTTTCAAACTCAAGAGTGGTTAAACTAATATGGATTGTATCACGGTGTTAAGTAGCTCCGACAAAGCGTCTGTAAGTGCGCAATCAGTTGGTCAGAATGATTGTTTTGAATGTCTTGTTTTCGAAACACTGAAGTATTTAGTGGAATGAAAAGAATCGGAGAAATAATCTGTTTTATTTCTATATACAGAGTACTGTAACTAAATGTATTTAAAACATTTTTCCAAATTAAAACTAATTCTATTTCATATCTTCTCATTATTCAAATGGTAAACACTTCTGAAATTACTTTATAAATTGTACATAAACAGGATCGCGTTATCTACAGGCTGCATGGATAACATATAGTAACGGCAGTTAGCCATTTATTTCAACGCAGCTATATAACTGGGACAATGCTAATTAATTTGGTTGAATACCAGTGTATAGTGAAATTCACGTTGATCTTGTAACTATCTTAGATTCATAATATTTCTTACTAATTATTATAATGACTTATCGTGTCTTTTCATCATTTCTCAAATTCTTTACCTAACAATTACGTTTTATTTCTACTACTCGATTATTCTTGGAATTCTGTTCCTCACATGATGACTATTATTAAATTTATCCAACATTCTCTTACAACCCGATCGGTCGATATCTGCAAAATTATTTTTATATCATACCAATTTTTCATATGATTGCATTATATTTTCTGATGGTAATTGGTTAGCTAGTTCTTTATTTTAGTCAGTGAGATTTCTATTACTTGGTGGTTTGTAATGAAGGAATATTTTCTTTACACTACTGTCAGTTCAATGAAATGACCTTTAATCGCCGAGAAATTCTCATCTTAAAACACAATTATATAAACTAAGAATATGCTTTTCAATAATTTCTCATCAAGTTCTATGATTATATATTCAAATTAATAATCCATAAAACTTATCCACACATCTTACCATTGTCATCATTATTATTATTATTACATTTGCTAACCTTTTTGAGACATTTAATCAACATCCATCCCTATCTACTAATTCTTGCCTAATTCACATTATTATACATATTACGTAATTTCTGATTTGCAATTACACTATTATCTTTCTCACCCCATGTTAACCATATTTATCCTGATCGTTTGTCTCACAATTCTAATTGAAGGTATAAGCTTATTCAAATTAACATTTCATATTAGTCACCCAAACACTAACGATTTTATATGACAAAAAATCTTTGATTGACACGTTATAATTTCAAATGGTGTACTCAGCCTTGAACTTGGCCAATTTTTTATGGGTTATTAATTTGGATGTATAATTGTAGGACCTGATGAGAAAAATTTTTGAAAAGAATATTCTTCGTTTATATAATTGTGTTTTGGAATGACCTTTGATTTATCTTTAACATCACGCGTATTTAAAAAAATATTCTAATAATTTCTCTTGATAGTAAGTGTCACCAATACCTGTGCGATTTATTTTAATTCAGTTATAAAAATCATTTAGTTGTAATGAGCACCTACCATCTGTATTATATGCATACGTTTGTTGATTAGTTCACATTATGTTAATTAAAATCAATTTTATAAATGATTGTGTGAATAGAAGGCGACATTCTTTGTTGTTTATGTTAGGATATTCACAGGAATATCCCAAAAATTATCTCGAATGTAAAGTGGTATGTTTTCAGACTCTTCACATAATTCGCATGTTATTTTCTATTGGTCATTATTTACAGTTGTCCTAATTATAACCTTTACGTGTCCTTTCTTTCCATTGGTTACTGTTCATAGTCATCTTAACTGTATAAAAATGCCTTGTCTGTAAATCATTTTTGACCTGCTTCTGACCCCATAAACAATTCTTATTTAACGGCTGTGTTCTGATTTACTGGAGGTTGGGGAGCAGTATTAGGGTCGTACTAGGATATCTGAATTTGGTCGACCGGTAGAATTTCGTGTAGTCTTATTGCAATACGCAATATTTAGCAACGCAATAATCTCGCGACGTAACAGTTTAGCAAGATATAAAAAACGTACTTATGAACAATTCCAATTGGTTAGTGTCCTTCCTATTCCTCAGTTAATGCATATCAGTGGGTACACATGTATATATTTCGGGAATTTTCCGTCGGCATTATATATATATATATATCCACATGCTTTGAGAAAAACTTCGTCCTAGCTGGATGACTGGGTAATTGTCGAAAACTATGCTCGTTGGACAACTATTTCATTATGAAGTGTCACAATTTTTCGATTATTAACGATCTTGGAAGTGACCAAATATTCTTATTAACATACTGAATGGGCAATAATCAATTAGTTTAATCGGGGCTTGAGTTTTAATAATATTGAATATGTATTTAGAGGAATGGTCCATTGGGGTGGACATAGAAAGAGACAAATATTTAATCCCAGTCAGCGTATCGATCGAGTTGGAAACATCTTTATCTCGAAAAATTGATCATCGAACAGTGAATTGCTTGCCGAATTTCGTCAGGGTTACCAGTGACTGACGCGGATCGGCGAACCAGCGACAATCTTCCAGCAGCATGGCAAGTAAGTAATCTCATGGTTTTTAGACATATGTGTCAGTCAGTCACAACGTAGAACTTCGTACGTACGTACATCAGTTCGAGTTGCCATACCACATTAGCACAGAGATGAAGTTGTCGATTCAAATCCCATAGTGGTAGAAGTAGTAAGAGTATAAGCATTAATGTGAAAGACTAGGGTTTGTAGATGTTATTGAAGGAGTATAATACAGTGAAATAAATGTGGAAAGAGAAAAAGGATAGGGACATGAGGAATTCAGATGATTAGAATTTAGTAGATCACAAAGAGTACACAAGGAGTTGCATTGATGCTGTCCAGAAAAGCACAAAATGCACTTATAGGATGGGAATCTCATGGACCAAGGATCATCAAAGCCACCTTCAAAACAAGGAGAGAGGGCATTACAATGAACGTCATCCAATGCTATGCGCCTACCAACGACTACGATGAGGACGCTAAAGACCAATTCTACGATAGGCTGCAGTCGATCTTCGGAAAGTGCCCAACCAAAGACCTGACCATTCTGATGGGAGATTTAAATGCCAAGGTTGGAATAGACAACACTGGATACGAAGACTTCATGGGACAACATGGACTGGGAGAAAAGAACGAAAATTGTGAGAGATTTGCAAACCTATGTGCCTTCAATAAACTGGTCATAGGTGGCACCATATTCCCACACAAAAACATACACAAAGCCACTTGGATTTCACCGGATCACACTACACAGAATCAAATCGGCCATATCTTCATCAACAAAAAGTTCAGGAGGATGTGAGAACCAGAATAGGAGCTGATATAGCATCCGATCATCATTTGCTGATCGCCAAGATGAAACTAAAACTCAAGAAGCACTGGACAACGGCTCAGACAACATCACAAAAGTTTAATACTGCCTTTCTTCGAGATGCTGACAAATTCAACATAGCCCTCAGCAACAGGTTCCAGGCCTTTCATGATCTACTCAATGGAGAGCAACTGGAAAGGTATCAAGGAGGCAATCGTTTCAACATGTCAAGAGGTTCTGGGCCAAAAGAAGCACCATCACAAGGAATGGATCACTGTTGGTACACTGAATAAAATTGAAGAAAGGAGGAACAAGAAGGCAGCAATCAATATCAGCCGAACCAGAGCGGAAAAAGCCAAGGCACAAGCCGAATACACAGAGGCAAACAAGCAAGTGAAGAGGAGCATCAGAACCAACAAACGTAAATATGTGGAAGATTTAGCGATGACACTCCACATCCTCTTCAGTAAGATTTGGGATGAAGAACAAGTACCAACAGACTGGAAAAAAGGACTTCCGATCAAAATACCAAAGAAAGGCGATCTTAGCAAGTGCGACAACTACAGGGGCATCACTCTCCTCTCAATACTAGGAAAAGTCTTCAACAGAGTATTGTTAAACAGGATGAAGGATTCCGTGGACGCCCAACTTCGAGATCAACTAGCTGGATTTCGTAAGGATAGATCGTATACAGATCAAATCGCAACTCTACGTATCATTGTGGAACAATCAATCGAATAGAATTCATCACTCTACATCAACTTCATCGACTACGAGAAGTCATTTGATAGCGTGTAGCAGCAGCCTCAGCAGCAGTAGGTCTCAATATACACAAAAGGAAAAGCTAGACTCTCCGATACAATGCAATATGCACCAATCAAATTACACTTGACGGAGAAGCTTTGGAAGATGTGGAAACCTTTACATATCTGGGCAGCATCATTGATGAACACGGTGGATCAGATGCGGATGTGAGGGCGCGGATCGGCAAAACAAGAGCAGCATACCTACAACTGAAAAACATCTGGAGCTCAAAACAATTGTCGACCAACACCAAGGTTAGAATTTTCAATACAAATGTCAAGACAGTTCTACTGTATGGGGCGGAGACGTGGAGAACTACGAAAGCCATTATCCAGAAGATACAAGTGTTTATTAACAGCTGTCTACGCAAGATACTTCGGATCAGATGGCCAGACACTATCAGCAACAAGTTACTGTGGGAGACAACAATCAAGATTCCAGCGGAGGAAGAAGCGCTGGAAGTGGATTGGGCTCACCTTGAGGAAATCACCTGATTGTGTCACAAGACAAGCCCTCACATGGAATCCTGAAGGTCGAAGGAGAAGAGGAAGACCAAAGAACACATTACGCCGAGAAATAGAGACAGACATGAGAAGAATGAACAAGAACTGGATAGAACTAGAAAAGAAGGCCCAGGACAGAGTGGGTTGGAGAAAGCTGGTCGGCGGCCTATGATCCATTGGGAGTAACAGGCGAAAGTACGACTTAGGTACTCCTGGATGCACCTGCGCCATTGCGAACGATATGTTTTGGAGTTATTATTTAACAGCTTTGGGCTAGGTATTTGCTGTTTTACGACCTTTTATCAAGTTTATACACTTTTACCACAATTAGTGGTCGTCTGTGCTAATATTTGTATTCTGTCTGAGAGAATTACCATTCAACTTCATCTTATTTTTCAAGTCGACCGCACAAGAAACTATTAAACTATTAAGAAACTATTAAACTATTAAAAGAAACTATTAAACTGTTGAACTATTAAACTATTAAACACAATGCTAATTAAGTTCTCATGGTAGTGTTGTTAATATCTAGTGGAATTAAGCCGCTTAGGTGCTAAGCAATGCATAAACTAACTGTTCATAGATTATACGACCGTCCAGTTTTGCTATAAATTGTCGTTCAACATTAGGTACTTTTCTTGTACATAGTTTGTGGTAAATAACAAAGACATAAACTATAGTCAAATATTTCATGTTATGTTTAAATCTGTTGTAACAACAATTTTCATACTTCCCACTTGAAGTTTGAGTTCTTGCTTGTGTCTTGTCGAAGTTCTAGATTTATTGGAATTAGTGGTATTTCGTTAGTCTATTACATGTTCACATTAATCGAAGAGGTCTTAATAATTATTGACGGCCTCATGTCAATTACTTAAGAAGATAATGGAATGTTAGCTGTAATGAAAACTAATATCTTATTTTGTCCGTCTTAAAGAAAAAGCTTCATACTTATGTGACACCTTGAGTTGTCATACATTCCCTATATTTTTAGAAAATCATAATAATAACCGTTAGTTGTTATTCCACTACTGAATTCAATTGAAAAAAGTTGACAGATGGTAAAAATATTGCTTAAGTATTTCTTACGAAGTTTTCACACTGTGATAAGAGTTTCCGTTGATAAATGGTTATCCACAGATGAATCATTACTCTAACTGTGATCGAGTATGTTTTAGATCTATTTCCCGTTGTAAAATAACGGCGAACGTTGGAGACTTTTAGATACAAAGTACGGTGGTCTCTTCAAACTAAAAAGTTAACTTTAAGACAAGTCTTCTCAATGACCAAATTTTACAAACGATTTCTCTTTGATCTTAAGTATGTTAGCCCAAGTGTCTCCCGTGAGTAGTTTTCTTGGGGTGCCAGATCAATAATAAATTTCTATAGTAATCACAGAGCTCCAAATGTCTGATTGTGTAGTACATACATACGTTGTTTCTATAAAACGTCAGTCAGTACAGTCTGATACACTGTCGTGTGCATTTGCTCCTCTGACTGATGATTATTAAGTATCGACTAAATCCACAAAGTAACTGTATTATTCCCATCACTGTTCATCAGTCTCTTCCTTCACTAATAGACTGATAGAAGCTTTTAAAACGTTACTACTGGTTCAAGCCCTGACGAAGGAGGAGGGCTGAGTATGGGGTTAGTGACCTCATCTCAAAGAAGGGAACCTTCCTGAAGAAGCAGCAATCAGAAAAGATCACTTTAACTATTTAAACCCTGAACTAGAGGTTAGAGGGTCATGGTGGAAGCCAAGAGTCTTCAACAGCTACGATTACGATCCCTCCTTCCATAATTAGAGCAACAAATAACACGTGTATGTGGATTGTCGTAAAAACGTAGCTGATGAAATATGGGGACAACCTGGCGGTGCTTGGAATAGGTATAACCTATTAGACACATGATGAACATAAAAGACCAGCTTCATCATAGGTGTTATTGTTTTGTGGTCGTGATAAAGAGAGAGCCTCGAATATATCAGGAGTTGCGCTGACACTCCTCAAAGAAGCACGAAAAGTACCTATAGGATAGAAATGTAGGACCAGTGAAATTTCAGGGCACTAGCCACAGCATTCAAGCCACTGATTATGGAATGATTTACGATCTCCGTCAAGGTCATGGCAATCATTGCGTACCGACCGATTGTAAGCCATGGACGTGACCGCGTGGCAGTAGACGTAGTCGTTCGCTTGTACCCGTTCCTACTAACATTGGTTATAACGTCATTTATGTTGTACGGCCGTCAAAGTAGTTATAGTACCTGAATTTGGCGAAAGGATACTACAAGTTGGATACCGACCATCAATTGTAACTTCAACATAAGCAGGTGGGTCATGCCATTCCTGTCCAACACGAGTAGGCTACAGTCGTCGGTACAGGTCACCCACATTGGCGATCTACAGGAATCTAATAGACTCAGGATGATCAAATCCTCCTTCGAAATAAAGTACGAAGGAATTAGGATGAATGTCAACTTGTGCTGTGTAGCCACTATTGGTGGCAGCGAAAACTATAAAAATCAGTTTTATGAGAGGCAGTGGTCGATCGTAGAGAGTTATTTTCGGAAAGGTTTGATAATCGGGAGCTAAATGGCAAGCTAAATGGCAACAACGTATGTTAAGATATCATGAGAAAATTTGGACGAAGAATGAATAGCTGAAATAGCCAGCTGTTTTCAAACTTATATTCTCTCTGCAAAATCTTTATAGGTAGCACAATATTCCCTCAGAATGAGGGAACGTGAGACTTTCTTTGGACCTTACAATAAAAAATAAGCTTCAAAAATCAGTCAGTCAGCTGCAACGTAGGACGAGGTACGTATATGCATCGGTCCAAGTTGCCATACCTCATTAGCACAACAAGGTTCATAGAAATAGTCAGTTTGGTAATGATAACATATGAAAGAAAGATTGTATATAAGGGTGTAGTACAAGAAGAAAGACATATATGAAGCAATTTTGATCTCACGGTTCAGAAACATGTTCATAAAGTCTATAGAAGACGTGAGAATAAAGAGTGGAACTGATATCGCTACATACCAACAGCTAGTTGTGGCCAGGATGAATCTGATTTTTAAAAAACTTTGAACAAACGGCATAACAGAATTTTGGCAGAGGCATTCTTTGAAATACTGAAAAATTCAAGGAGTTCAAGATAGCCTTCAACAATACGTTCCAAGATCTGCGAAACGATGGGGAAACTAGATCGAAAAATAACCAGAAAGGAGCATGAAAGCTGAGAACCAGACATATGTGGAGGACCAAGCGATGATAGCTGAAATAGATGCGGGGAAAAAGAATATGAGACTGGTGTGCGCTACTTATACAGACAGACATAAGTAGTGTGTAGGAGGAGTTGCAAGTGGATTGAGGACCAGAAGAAGACTAAATTAATCAGAGGAGGAGTAAAAACAGGGAAATATTGGAATAAGAAGGGAATTAAAATGATGGATTATGTAAAGAACAACTCATTAATGATGTGCAAAAGATGTATCTAAAGTATGGTTTTCATATTTTACAAAGGCACTGTGATCCTGCGTATCACAAATTGTTGGTTTGCCATGCTTGAGTCTTCGTTCAATACAACATAACTATATGATGCAACGAAGAAACCAGCAGAGCTGAGGCGCAAAACAGGCTAGTTAAGGAAAAAGGTGGTAAATCTTCTACAAGTTAGTGGGATATTTTGAAGGACTCCTAGATAAAAAAAAAGCCTTACTGAACTCACCCGAGAACGAAGCAGCACCGACAGACCTTCCTACATGTGCTACTTCACTGGCAACCGGAGAAATCAGCAACGTTATTAAATAACTCAAGGTTGAAAAGACTGCAGGATCAGACAGCCCTGAAGTCAAACGTAGAAGTAAGTGCAAATTTGTCTCACGTTCTATTCAGGGAGGTTTGAGATGTAGAACAAGTGGCACTGATGGATTGAAAAGAAAAATATCTCACCAAGGAAAGGAGATCTCAGCAATTGTGATAACTACAAAAAACCAAGACCACAAACGTTTTCAATAATGGTATTAAACCGAATTGAGGATTCGCTAGATTCAATTGGTATCCCCTATCCTTTTATATAAAGACATGAAAATTTCGTTGATCTACATTCACTTGACAGTGGGTACTGAGAACAGCTGTGACATAAGATCCACTCTGTATTTCTCTATGTCAAAAGAAGAGAACTGACGGGTGATCAATTTTCAAGAAAAATAGCTACGAAACGACAGGCACGTCGAAAAGAACAATAAGATAGATGGAACAAAAAGTTTTAGGCTTCGCAATGATTTTCTTAAGTAGTAGCAAACTTCCTTGATATAGGGACACTAGAAGATTATAATAGCACCCACAACTGGTTTCTATTTCCGATAAGTTTTTGTTTGTTCTCAACGGGTACAAAAGATGCAGGAAGGTCTGGTCATCAAGATAGAGAGAGAAAAGTCGATAAATCACTATATAGTGTTACTTTAACTTGAGATCACATGAGTGAAGTGGTCACATCATCTCATTTCAACGCAAGTGGACCACAAATTGAAATACATAATTTAATTCACTGAAAATATTCAAGGCAACGGAAAAACGTATTTGTTTTGTACACTTGGAAAAACAGGTACACTAAAGCAATCACTGGTACAATTGGTCATAATAATAACTGTTTCCATTATACCAATCGCTTTCTCGTCATAAAAGCAGGCCAGTACAATACAGTGCCTGAAAAAACTGTGACCCAAAACGTCTATTGCGAGAATCCGTAAGACCAGTTGAACTATAATTGAATAATGAAAAGGTTCGAAGATTGCTATATCCCAAAGCGATTTATGGATGGTAACTTTAAGGACTATTTATGAACCAATATGATATGTGTACTTCCTATTGTATAATTGTCAAGTAACTTAAGTATTCATATTAATGTTCCATTGATTATAAGCTTCATTTTGACCCATGGACTATTATTGTACGATTTACCATTCCTGAGTTATTCATAGTTTATTGATTACTGTTCCCCCTATTCACTGTTACACTTGGCTGAATCTTGTACAAATATTATCCGAAAAACCAATAAAGGGGAGATAAAGGCAAACAAAGGGGAATTAAAGCGAAACTTCTTCTTTATGTCGCCCTGTGTTTCAAATGTCGCCAAATTGTCTACTTTTCTCCTAAATATCCACCCAATCGTCTACTTTTTGCCTATATACACAATGATGTAATTTTGCACCCACTTGTAAATAGCTCTTGTCATTACCCCAAACATCTCATGCGTTCGTCTTCATTCCCACAACACTGCACACGAAAAGTGTAATATACATAAAATATGGTATATGTTAAAAAATTTTCATTGAAAACAAAAAGCATATTGTTGTACGTTTTCAGTAGTTTGCCGATGCTAGAGCATCAATCGTCATAATCTCGTTGAATTCTGCCGGCTTGGTGTTCCCTCCGTAGATCCCTATCACGAACATATCCCAAAATCTAGGGGCAATGATCCGTCCTAATACAGGCCACAAATGTTGACTGGATCTCCTTGACATAGAAAGCTCATCTATAATAATATACAATTATAAAGTGTCAAAATCACAGTTACACAAACAAAGTTCAACATATCTTAGCAGGTTGGTCTTCAATCCGAGATGGTATTAGATCCCACTGCTGATGAACTTTGGTTGTACACTTGTGCACGTCCTCAGGAGACTTCTAATGCTGGTCGGTAAGCGTAGAAGAAGAACTCGAAGATCATTTAGTATCCGATCGGCATCTCCGGTACTCAGAGAGGTTGTTGTCACTAAATTCACCAATATCTTGTCGATCTGCTCTTTACGATTTACAGCCTTGTGAGAGCACGAATCGACGTTATAACATCCTATAAGAAATTTATTAGCGTATGAACTTCATACACGTACCATTATCATCCAGAAGCCTTTCATTGGTACAGCTTGTGGAAGGAATTACAGTTGAAGGAATCTCATGACAATTAATTTCTCTGTTAACTGCCTTCATTTCTACATAAATTGCCTGTAGTCGTGCTTTTATTAACAAAGTTACAAAACGAAAGCAGTTATGTTGCATTAGGAAAACTGTCCGTGATTTATTCCACCTTCTGTTATAGGTAGATCTATGATAGCCAAGGACTTTTGGCAAGTTAATAGTTGCCCTACGTCCACGAGCTCTCTCACTGACTTTGCTTGAACTCATGGTAGAGGACTAACAAGGTAAACAGTTATGAAGAACTTAAAAAACAGAGGGCACGTCACTCACTTGCATCACGTAAGTTATTTGTGATCACGACCAAGAATGTCGGAACTTTTTAGCTAAACAAGCAAAAAAGCAAGTATGTATGAATCAAATAAAAATGCCTGTGTCCGTATTTTATTGCATGTGTTATGGTGATAATATTCACAAATTTAATTTAACCATGCTTTAGTTTGGAGACACTAGGGAAAATGCAAGTACAGATCGCGGTTTATTCAAATACTGTACGTTACGCTTAATTGTCTATAAATTTCCCTCAAATACACGACGGAAGAGGGAAAATTGACATTTCCCCTAAACAACCGACGTGCAGGCGGAAAATTGACATTTCCCCTTTATTTACGCTTTCGTCCGCTCTATTTCCCCTTTTTCGCCTTTATTTCCCCTTTATTGGTTGTTTGGGTATTTTCTATTTTGTGGTACAATGTGGTCAGTTTGAATGGTATGTAAACTCAGTATGTTTGAGAACAATGAATAATACTGCAGAGGCTGTTCTGAACTTAACTGGCTGGGTTAGGCAGAATGCAGGACTGACAAATACTCAGGACTGCTCATACGGCTTTTATCTATCATTAATACGATCGATAAGTTCACTGCTTTTATCACTCATGCATCAACAGGGCACGTACGCACTCACTCGGCATAACAAAGATGTACTTGGATAACGGTCAGTCTAGAACGATTATTTTCCATAACGAGTGCGCAGTACAGTGTACCTAAACATAAGTTGGAGTGGGTGTTTGAAGGGATGTCTTCGGTTAGAGCTAACTTCACAAACACTAATGAGCTCAACATTAATACTGAAGACTTACAAACTTGCTCCTTATGGAGAATTATGTACCTCACTATACTGACTATATTTCAATATCAGCTAAGGTATATGTAATGGCAGTATGACTAAGGAAAAGTAACTTGTCAAATAACTGAGTTCAAGGAAACAAAATATATCGGACTGATACATTTAATCGTCACTTTCCTGATGTAGTCTTGTGTAGCCCCATATGTAGCACTTTTATAAACTTATCCTGTGTGAGTTTACTGTCACGACTGCCTTGATAATTAAATATAACGAGTCAAGGTTTATTGTCAGCTTATACCATTTTTGTACCAGGGGTGTTTTACAAAGACTCGTAATAAAGTTGACCTTTAGTGATCTAGTAGTTGCATAGATTAAGGTAAGAGATTGATGATAGCCCCCCCATTTTAAGGCAGTTTGTTTAATTGAATTTATACTTACCTCTGTTTCAACAGATATTAAATAGCTTTAAGCTGGCTATGGTAGATTGATTATCAAGGAAGCGAAGAAGTGGGGAGCAAACCTTTTGAATTTGTCATAAAATAATGGGAACTACGATGTCTACACCTAATAAGGAAGTGAACAAATACTTCAACGTCCTCGGCTAACTTAAGCTGTTACAAATTCATGAACATATGTTGGTTACATAGGCACCGAAAACAAGACAGTAATGAACGACATTTTATTATGATCATTGAAGTTCAACCATCTTGTCAGTGACTATTATACATAATAATACCATGTTTTCCTTTCTTGAGAATTTGTGTATGTATCCAATGTAGCTGATGTTACAAGCAGATCATCAGAGTAGATAGTTTCTCAATACCTCCAGAGTCAAATTAATACTTCTGTAGTTTCGTCAAATGAAATATGGGGAAGGCAATAACGTTATTTCAATTATCTGGCACGATAAGGAGCTCCACCCTATTTATTATTAGTCTGTCATAAAAAATCCCATTTTCGTCTGTCTTCATTTGTAATTCGACATTCCATTTCATCCTTACTGTGAGTGACTTATTTATCACTGGGGTGTTAGAACGCTTATATTATTGTCGCTTCTTTCTGGTAGGGCGATGTCCTACATTGTTTAACTTTTGAAATGGATTTCCTAGGGCGATACATAGAATTAATTAGCAAGTATCAGATGCAGTTCTTTGAAAACCAGTCTTGAAGAGACTGCCATAGTAAGTTGTTTTCTCCCTAAATCAACCTAATGTTGAAGCTTTTCATGCAAAAGGCAGACATTAAGACAGCGGGGAATGATAATTTTTAAGCGTTATTAACTTATTTACATTTATGGTGAAGATGATCTGAGCTGCGTTAAGTCTTACAGGTTCACTGAAAAAGCACTGAAGTCTGGAAAATATTCTAACAGTAAGGTTTAACGGTGCCAGGAGACCTAGGTGATTCTCTTGTAGGTGAAATCTATGAGAAGTCTTCTAGAGATTGTTTATCCGGTTTTTATATTTGGATAGAAACAAAAAGAAAACGTCTTAACATGCATAGCATTTCCTTTTCGGAGAAATACACAAACGTAACCTGATGGTGAATACGCATAATTGCAGTAGACGTGTATTTGATTTTTCCTGAAGAATTCATTGCTAAGGAAGACATGTGTCTGCTGTTGTGAATCGTTACATGAGTCTTAAGCGAATAATAAACAGCAGGGTTGAAATAGCCGAATGCACTGAATGTTGAGAAGACTGTTTGAAAGTTTTGCTTTTCATATTTGAGCATTTGTGTGATGAACTCCGTATGAGTTTTGCAGAAGTAAAATCGTAAACCTAAAAATGGAGTTTGACAACGCTCTTGTTGGTAGACCTTTTTAATCAAAAGATACTAACCCAGTCGAATCGTTAGTCGGGAATGAAGGAGTTTAGAGTTACATATGAAAGGTTGTTTATATATTAATAAGTATTCGATCTAAGCTGGCTAATAGCCGCAAGGAATGTGTAGCATGGCCTACTCTTTATTGATCTGGTGCAGATGAGTAATTGAGGACTATCAGCTAGAGTGTGTTCAGTAGAACGGATGAGGTGGATTCGTTTATCATCACGTACAGGATTACAAAATCCATAAGACTAGACTGATCCCAGCAAATAATGATGTCAAGAAGCTAACTTGTGATACACTCTCTTGCTATATCCTTAGAGTTGGAAACTTTTCAGAAACGCACAAAATTTGGTAGCTTGTTGAAATATATAGAACAGGTAGCCCAGATGTTCAAGCAGGCTTCCATACCATATATTACTGTTTGAAAACATCGATGATTCCTTTCTACTGTATAAGGAAACTCGGTAGGTACAAGAGTTTTACATTCTATCCATAACTACTTGAGCTATCTGAATGGATACAGGGTTCAATACCTGGGGTTTGTTGTTCCCTGATTTTGCGCCACATACGGGGAGACAAGGTCGTCTGTATCTATTATAAAAATTGAAATTAAAGTTAGATTTATCTTTCCCTAAGTGGACTTTACAATGAATGTTAAATTAATGTCAGCTCAAGGTATATGTAGCCGCAACGTCTATCGACTTTTGAGGAGGAATGCAGCATCGCAAGCAGTAAAACCGTTCTTTTACCAAGATATATTGCAGTTGGAGAAACCACCATATGCAGAGACACCTTTTCGGAAGCTAACGGGTTCGTAGGAGTACTTTTAACTACTTAGTGCACCTATAGGAGACCTGGTTTCTCTTAGAGAGTTTGACAATATACGGCTTTTGAAAGTTGATTCGATGGCACTGACGTTGTTGTCTGAACAAGCCATGATAGACGTTGCTCATCTGCTAAGACCCGCTCACCTGCAAGTTTGTTTATCTTTAAAAACGGTCACAGTATATCTTAGTCTCTTTCAAATATCCTCAAGGATCCTGAGGCATCTAACAACGATAAGTTTGTCGCACTTGAACTTCTGAAGAATGCCAATGTCGCATGCGGAATGGTGCTCCCTGGTTGTCAGGATACTGGCACGGCTGTATGTATGGGAAAAAAGGGTCAGTTCGTCTGGACAGATGGGAATGATGCAGAATCTATTTCACGTGGTATATATAATACATACACTTCTAAGTATCTTCGTTACTCACAAGTATGTAAGTTCTCGCATGCTTGCATTTACAAACTATTGTGAAACGCTTTGTTATCAAGGGTCTAGAATTATCTGGGTAAATGTAGACAAAAGTATGGGAATCCTAATTCGCATCATTGAAATATACTTTTATTCATCACGACCGTCGCTGCTACCTTGACGTGGTGGTCGGGCTTGTCCATCATGATAGACCATTCGGGCTATACTGGCTGGAATATTTGTTTCTCAAGGTCCTACCATGCCAGGTAGGTCGTTTGAAGAGCAGTAAAACTAAAACCAGCAACCTCGAGGTCAGAGGGCGGAGTCGTGCTACTGACTGTACAAAGGTGTTTCCTTTAGACAACCTCATCGAAAGTCGGTAACCTAGATAAGTTCATTGGACTTACAAAACCATTGATTGACTGCCAACCTCCTTAAGGCAAAGCTTTAAAAAAGGAATTACAATATGACCCTCTATCGAAGGCAATTACTCTTATCATGTCTTACCATTTGTATGGTGACAAGTTCTCAATACTTCTAAATACTTATGGTTGTAGATAGTTAGGGATTAAGAGTCGAGACTAGTTCTGAAAGTCATCTACTCTTACAATCTGAACCTCGTTGACTTAAACGTATTCATAATTTAACCAGAAATGATCAGTTCTTATTGTGTTCACTTTTTCGATTGTAAAAGGGTTTCAGTGCAGGTAGCTCACTTTCGGTTAAAACTTCAAAATACACTAAACATTTGGTTTCCCTGAGTTTAGTCCTATGTCACTTGTCTTTCAATTCTGTGTTTTTCTTCGGAGCAGAGCATATCTACTGTCGTGGTTCATCGGTACACAAACATACAAATTTCTACTAGTCAGTCGAGTTCGTCATTTTCGGTGATTTCATTTTAAAAGAGGTTGCGTTCTATTTGTTTCATCACTGAATATGTATTGTTAGTTTTGTGTTTTATTATCTTGCACAGTTCTTTTTTTCTAAGACGTTATTGCTCTTCCATTAGGTCGCTCCACTGGATCTATTTACAGAAAAAAACACTTGCACTAATCTACCAGCACAAATTGAAATATATTCGACAAGTGGCAGCGAATACAATTTTTTATTTGTCGCGAAGGGTGGAGGGTCTGCCAATAAAACTTTCTTGTATCAACAGACAAAGGCTCTTCTCAATCCTAGTAGTTTATATTCATTTGTCAATGAGAAAATTAAAGTAAGTTGACAGTTTTGTTAAATCATTTTGCAGACGTTGGGAACTGCCGCTTGTCCGCCGTATCATTTGGCGGTTGTTATTGGTGGGACCTCAGCTGAATTTACTCTAAAAACTGTAAAGCTTGCATCATGCAAATACTTGGACCATCTTCCGTCAACAGGTCAGTTTGTGGTTTTTTGCCGATCAGATCACAGTTCCCCAACTTCTCATCTTTGAAAGCGGTACCTTGATTATGTTGGTAAACAGAACCTTAACCGTATACACTAACTTGCCATTTTATCAGACCAGTACTTTGGTTAGAAAGATGGTTAAAGCAAATGAATATTAATTGGGACAAAAGTGACATTTTTGTGTAGCATGAAGCAATCCTGCTGTTACTAATGTACAAAACACTCATAATCAGTCAGTCAGCTACAACGTAGGACCAGGCACATATATGCATCGGTCCAAGTTGCCATACCTCGTTAGCACAACAAGATGAACACCGGATTCATAGAAGTAATTAATTTAGTGGTGGTAGTATATAAAAGATAGGTTGTATATAAGGATATAGTATAGGAAGAAAGTTATGAAGCAATTTTAATCTTAAGGTTTAAGGGAAGATAAAGAGTGTATACACCTACGCCATTGTGATCGATTCTGTCACCCAGAGTCTCCAACCATTGGTTACGATAGTCACGCGGACCCCAACCAGGTAGTCTGCATCTATCAACATGGCTCAGACTAGAAGTTAGTGACTTCAAGCACTGATGCCATGTTTTGGTTTGGCCGCCCCTAACTCTCTTCCAACCATCCCCTACACTTGTCAACATTGTGCGTCGTGGTAATCGGTGTTCAGGCATACGTAACAAGTGGCCCAACCATCTCAGTCGATGAAGATTCATCACCTCATCAACTGATTTACCATCATTCCCTAATACCCTGCGTCGAACCACACTATTACTTACCCGGTGATCCCAGCAGATACGAGCAATATTTCAGTCATATGTGGTCGAATACTAGTAACTTGCGAGTATCTTCTACTCTTAATGACCATGTTTCACAGCCGTAAAGTAGAACAGAGTGAACTGCTGCACAGTATACTCATCCCTTAATTGATAGATGGATATCTCGTCTTCGCCATAGGTGACGTAAGTTGGCAAAAGCCAAACGAGATTTTTGAATACGTGTAGAGATTTCGTCAGACACCAACCCATTAGGGCTGATCAGACTTCCAAGATAAGTGAAGTTGTCGACGCGTTCGACTACTTCGCTCCCTATCCTTAGCTCAGGTGTTGACGCAGGCCAGTCCTGGAGTAACAATTTACATTTGGATGGGGAGAAACACATCCCAAACATCCTGGCATTATTACTCAGTTCTAACAAAAGACTCTGCATTTTGCCAGCGTCTTCACCAAACAGGACTATGTCATCTGCGTATTCTAAGTTGATAAGTGAACCTCCTGGTAGAAGATCGATTCCTGAAAATTCAGTCGACGAGAGTGTTATTTCCAGCGACAGGTCTATAATGAAGTTAAACAAAAATGGGGATAGTGGACAGCCTTGACGGACACCACTTGAGGTTGTAAAATCATATAACAGTTCGTCATAAGCTCTCACTCGACTGGTAGTGTTCGAGTAAAGAGCCTTCACAAGGTTTATGTACTCAGGTACACCTTTTAATGACAGACACTGCCACAGAACCTCTCGGTCTACAGAGTCAAATGCTGCTTTCAAGTCAAGAAAAACTATCATTGTCGGACGCCGATAAGCATGTCTGTGCTCTAAAACTTGACGAATGGTGAATATGTGGTTGATACAGCCACGACCAGGTCTGAAGCCAGCCTGATTTTCTTGTGTTTGCAGTTCACGAGTCTTCGTTAGGCGCCCGATGATTATTGAGGCTAGTATTTTAGATGCTATGTTAGTCAGACTAATCCCTCTATGGTTATCACAGGATGATTTTGGCCCCTTCTTATATATTGGGACAATCAGTGATTGTGACCAGTCAGATTGGATTACGTCCGTCTCCCAGATTTTAGCCAGAATATTAGTCAACCTAATCGCTAAAATTGGACCACCATATTTAAAGACCTCTGGAGCCAATCCATCTGGACCAGCTGCTCTTCCTCATTTCAGATTGCTTATAGCCTTTTGAACTTCAAGTATGGTCGGGGGGCCTGCTTCAATGTTCCATTCAGGTTTTCTGGGAATAGTGGGTAGTTGTGCAGTAGCTGAAGGCCAGCTAAACTGCTCCTTAAAGTGTTCCGCCCATCGTTCTAAACGTTTGGGTTGAGAGCAGATAAGGGTTCCTTTCCAAGCAGCATCTGGGTCAGTCTTGTTTACAGAACTGCCTAGATGTGAACTCAGTTGTTTCTGGAATTCGCATTTGGCTTTCTCGTCCTCCAGTTCAATCCTAATGGGTCTTCTTACTGTACTTTTCCTGCGTCCATTGAGGCATAGACAAATGCGTGCTCGTATTAAAGCGTGATCAGAGTCTAAACATGTATTTCAGTACGAGCGACAATCTTCTATCGAGTCTCTCCAACAACGACTGATGACAATATGGTCTATTTGAGTCCATCGTTGGTTTGGTGCAGGTGGTCGCCATGTTAGACGATATCTCTCCTTATGCTTAAAATTAGTGTTTGCTAAAAATAAACTATTGTCTGAGCATAGTTGCAACAGACGATCACCATTATCGGTCCGTTGAGCCGGAATACTAAAACACCCACCTAAATGTCTTTCTGTTTGATTCAGGCTGCCTACCTGGGCTTTAAAGTCACCCGCTACGACTACTATGTCTGAGCGCTTAGCTTTCTGAAGAAGCTCAGAGAGTTTTCTGTAAAAGTCATCTTTCACTTCATCAGGGCTGCAGTCAGTGGGAGAGTAGGCAGAAACGACGAAAAGGCAACGACGTATGTCCCTATCCTTCCGAGTTCTTACGGAGCCATTTAGCCGGACAGCACACAGGCGACTGTCAACGGGGATCCATTCTAGTAGTGCCTGTTCTGCCCTTGTACTTAGTGCTATGCCTACACCTGCGAGTTCACGAGAACTAGCCAACGGGTCGCCAGATACACGGAGGGTGTATTTCGTTGGCTGTCCATTTTGGCGAGGTGAGGTCAAGTGAATGACCACACTAGAATCCTGTATGCGTGTTTCGGAGACACAACATACATCAAAGGTACAAGATTCTAGGGTTTTAGCTAAGGAGGTCCGTTGACCGATTTGACACTCATAATTCCGATGTATTACTTCGATATCCATAAAAAACTTAATCCAGTCTCCAAGTGATAACTGTAATAAAACTATCCATTTTGCCCTGATGAACAAGGGGCGCCTTAGTGGTATAGTTCGAATTACAACAGCCGTTTTTTAAACCCAGCTAAACATTTTATTGCTTAAGTAGTTTCTTTTACTGACATGCACTCCTGGTTCATTTATTTGATTATTATTTGATTTTTTTCATTTTATTAAGTATGTTTTTGCAAGAAGGCAGTAAAAACATGCCTAACACAAACGGAATTGGTGATACATACAAGAAATATGTGTCCTGTCATAGTGTGGGCAACAAAAGTATGAATTACCGGTTGTTAGTAACTTCATGAACCGATGCTATGTTTTGGTTTGGTCACCCCTAGCTTTCTCTCAGCCTACTCCCGCACCGGGAAACACCGCTTGTCACTAGGTGTAGCGAAGAAATAAATTGACTTTTTCAAGGTCCTGTACGGTTAGTCACGTCAGAACTTATATGGTGAGCTACCATCAGCATTTTCAATTTGAAGTGTTAGTTAGACCTGTTCAATGCCCCCATTTTTATTTAATTTTACCACAGAATCAAACCAAATAATGCACGGGTGAAGGCCATCTGGATGACACGCATGAAATACGTCTAAGCCACCGAGGCCACCATTTGAAGTGTTTGTTTTTGCAGGATTACAGCTTTTGTCAAATAATATGACACAATTTTTATATTTTTGTAGTGTTATTAGAAATGGACCTTCTTTTTAAATCTTGAGAAGTATGGAAGTAAGTTCACTAATTACATACCTTCAAGCATAAATTCTAGTGTGAAATAGGTGCCCTTATGCATACATGAAAATTTATTTTTAAGACATGTTTTTCACTCTGTTTACTGATCCCGTGTTTCGTTCAGTAATTAACAGATAATTGCATGTTAAATCTAGGTAATGAACACGGAAGAGCTTTTCGTGATCGGGAGGCTGAAGAAAAAATACTGGAATTAACTCGGAAAGTTGGAATAGGAGCACAGTTCGGGGGAAAATACTTCTGTCATGATGTACGGGTAATCCGTTTGCCTAGACATGGAGCATCATGTCCCGTTGGTATTGGCGTCTCTTGTTCTGCAGATAGGCAGGTATTTTATATCGAAACCACTGTTTTTGTAGACTCTTTGATATGTTGCTTTTTCTATCTAATTGAGCAGCAAGAAAACTCGATGAGAAGTGATTGGACTTTAAAGTGTTATTCGTAATTACCGTAATCTTGTGAAGTGCGAGTACATAAGATCTAATCGTATTTCCATTTATATAACTATATAGAACATTATCTTGTTTATCAGCTGACTTTCTGTTCTAGAGTTCTGCCTGATTTCTGTTACGCTGAGTTTAATTTTACAGGATTCTTCAACTCAGAAAGGAGAGGAGTACCTATGAAGAAACTAGAAATATTTAAGTATATGAATTCATATTGTAGGACATATCTACTAAGCGCAAGAAACTTGACTGCTAAAAGTGCCTCGTAATAATATCTTCAACTGTTTCCAAATGCTTTTATTTATTCACTTATTTATTTAAACACAAATATTGGTACAAGAGGGCACCAGATATATATGCGTCACACAAAACAATGAGAATGGGAAGAGAAAAAGAAGGTAAGGTGCGTATACGAAAAAAGAATAAGAACAATAACAACCACAGGGTAATGTATGTTAGTGTAATAATGCCCTGGTACGTCCGAGAGTTGGGAGAGTCCACTCTCCCTCTCGAAATGCTCTCACATGGCCACGTGTAAATAGCCTCTGCCAGGGAAGTTCTACTCACTGCCTTCTCGTAGCATTACTGTTGTTTACGAAATTGGGAGGACGAAAAGCGAATGTCCGGCGCTTTAACCGGGTTGATGGACACAGAAAGTACATCTAGGGGAGTTGGGAAACCTTGATTCCAAACCAATGGTGCACATGAGCTCCAGTATCCTGAGGGGATAAATGGCGTATGAACCTATTGTTGGTCACCGGTTGCCATGGGACTGCATCTTCTTACGATGCTCCATTGCCTTGTGGATTAGACCTTCAAGTCAAAGGCTCCGGATGTGACCCCCTAAGAAAACCACCTACTTCAGTCTGGGCACCTGGGCAGTATCATAGCCCTCACACAAATCAAATGAGATTTGTATGACGCACATATATCTGGTGCCCATTTGTACCAACATTTATGCGTTTAAATAAATAAATAAGTGTAACAATAAGAATAATAATGGGGAAAATGGAAAGGTACGACTAGAAGAATTCTTCCAGCTAAGAAAGTTACAACCACTTTTACAGCAGTATCGCCACTGGCTTCTATTCTGAGCCATATCTGATAACGTCTCTAGCCACTGTGTTGCACCATCTCTCGGACCCCAGCTAGGGAGGCGTGAAGGACCAACAGAATCCAGCCCTTTGCAGCTTTCATACCACGACACCATGTCGTACACTGACTGCTACAGCTAGACTAATATCACAAAGGCGCCACAAGTGGCCCAGATTGGCTTAAGTCACTCTGTCTTTTTCTATAGGTGAATTGGTCTCATCACATGCCACCACCAGCACTTCTGCAGCTACCCAGCTACCTTTATTTGCTTACCACCCAGGGTGAGTCCGGGATCAGGATCCTGCCAATCTTGTAAAAGTGCTTTGCACTTCGAAGGTGCAAAATACATAACATACCTACGGACACTAATTGCCGACTGATTAAGTGCGGACTGCATAGCTTGGGTATCGTCACACAGTAAGACAATATCATCGGCATACTCATGGTCGAGAAGTCTTTCTCCAAGCAGCAGATCCATACCGCCATTACCTACATCCATCAGAGCTGTTTCCAGAACGTCATGGATAGCAAAGTTGGAGATTGGTGAGATCGGGCAACCCTGTCTAACCCCATTGCTTGAATGGAACAATGGAGAGGGGTAGTTGTAGGCCCTCACTCTATCTGAGGTGTTTGTATTTAGGACCTTTAAGATGTTAATAAACTTGTCAGACACACCCTTCTTCAATAGACAATCCCAGAGAACGATCCTGTCCAACAAATCGAAGGCAACCCTGATGTCAAGAAACACTACGATTGTTGGCGTGTGATAAATACGACGGTGTTCCGAACATTTGGCGGAGGGTGAAGATATAATCAATACATCCTCGACCAGAAAAAAGACCAGCCAGCTCCTCTCGAGTCAATCTTTCTTGTCTACGAAGTATGCCAGAAGTCAGTAGTTTGGACGCAATTGAAAGTAGACTTATCTCCCAATAGTTGTCACAGGAACGACGTGAACCCTTTTTAAAGATAGAGACAACTATCGACTCACTCCATGAAGTTGGAGCACTCTCTAATTACCAGGCCTTTGTAAACAACGTTGTCAGTTCCTTAACCAGAAAGCCACCACCATCTTTAAAAGTAGTCGGAGGTAAGTCATCCGGGCCCGGTGATTTGTATCGCTTTAAGAGTCTGAGTTCCTTGCGAACTTCCGCCTCACTTGGTGGATCAGTTGTCACCGGCCATAGAGGGCAGGACAGTCTGATCGATGTTATCGCAGCAGCAGGCCAGTTGAACTGCCACTCGAAAAACTCTGCCCATCGTCCAAGAAGTCGGTGTATGTTAGTGATTGGGATCCCGTCATTCTCACAGATTGTTTCGCTCGCACCAGACTTCTTGCTGCCATTGGCTCGGACGAGTTAAAAGAGCTCTCAGCAGTTACCAGATGCAGCTGCTACCTCCAACTCATTGGCACGCTCTGACCACCAGGCTTCTCGGTCCTTACGCAAGCTCTGTCCAATTTCAGTGCGTAACGATTTCCGTTTATAGTCAAACTCACGGTCAGCCAGAGTAGACTGACGGGCTTCAACGAGTTGTAAAAAGCCTTTAAAAGCCTAATACTTATAAGCGTGAAGTTTCGCGAAGCCGCAAGCTGCTTTACTCGCCATTTTGATGGCGTCATGCAGTTGCAACCAATGCTCATCTATGTCTTTCAGTGGGATGATAGCTAGCCTTGAACCTAGCTCTGTTTGATATTTAGTTGCGACTGAAGCTGCAACCAATTTACTGACATTAATCTGTTGATGACGATGAATTTGTTGGCCACTGAAACAAGGTAAGATTGCCGCAGACCAGGGCGTGATCAGAGTCTAGATAGGTACTCCAAAAGGAGCGGCGGTCTTGTACACAACCACGCCGGCAGTAGCTGATCGCGATATTATCAATTTGAGTCCAGGCTTGAGATGCAGATGGAGGACGCCAGGTGGCACATCTGCGATGACTGTGCCGGTAGTTAGTGATAACAAGAAAGCGGTTGTGGTATGTGCACAGTTGCAGTAGACAGGTTCCGTTATCTGTCCTGCGACCAACAAGTCCCCATCGACCAACTTAACAACTCTCTTCTGTACCTAGACGCCCGACCTGTGCATTGAAATCTCCGGCTAGTACTACAATATCTGTCGAATGCACTTTCTGGAGAAGAATAGTTAATTGGTGGTAGAATTCATCCTTGATTGCATCCGGGGCTTAGACGGTGATGACGAAAAACATCGTTTCTCACGCCGATTTCTTCTCATTTTGATGGAGCTTTTTAATCTAACACTACATAGCCGACTGTTAATGGGGATCCAATCGATTAGTGCTGTCTCAGCTCTAGCGCTTAGTGCGACACTAACTCCAGCAAGACCAGACGAAGATGCCACAGGGTCTCCGAATAAACTCACGTAAAACAAGACTTTTTAAGTGACAGATGGAGAGCGAATTTGTAGTATCTCACCAGAGTCTTGAATACGAGTTTCGGATAGATAACAAACGTCGATATTAAGACTTTCTAAAGACATAGCCAGCCCTATCTGTTGTCCGATCTGCATTAGCGTGCGAACGTTGAAGGAAGCCAGTCTGAATGGTGCACGTGGTGTCAGAAAAACTGTTTCAGTATTCGTATTCAGTGGTAGCATTCCATTTTCGACCAGTCAATGACTCGATATCGTTTAGATAGAACAGAATTCTCACCATAAGCGAGCTGTTGTATAAGTTGAAAAGTAAAAATACGCAAGGTGAGAATTTAAGAGGGTGGATAAGTGACGTAGTACAAAAATAGAAATAAAAGTGAACGTTGTCAAATGGTTGTGGGTTATTTGATTTGCAAAAGGAATGCGAGTAGTATGTCCAGAAATCTGTGTCATTTCATTTGATTTGTGTGAGGGCTATGATACTGCCCAGGTGCCCAGACTGAAGTAGGTGGTTTTCTTAGGGGGTCACATCCGGAGCCTTTGACTTGAAGGTCTAATCCACAAGGCAATGGAGCATCGTAAGAAGATGCAGTCCCATGGCAACCGGTGACCAACAATAGGTTCATACGCCATTTATCCCCTCAGGATACTGGAGCTCATGTGCACCATTGGTTTGGAATCAAGGTTTCCCAACTCCCCTAGATGTACTTTCTGTGTCCATCAACCCGGTTAAAGCGCCGGACATTCGCTTTTCGTCCTCCCAATTTCGTAAACAACAGTAATGCTACGAGAAGGCAGTGAGTAGGACTTCCCTGTTAATATATTTTGAAGTTGATTAATCTATGTGTTCATATTGACTGTTTTACTTATTCCTTTATTGATATCTAATATCGTCCACTAATAGTAAATTGTTAGTTATATGGAAAGCCTGTGTAGACTCCCTTTATAAGTGAGTTACCTTTGGAAACACTTCCTATTGATGCAGCTTAAGGTCCACAGACACATGTTTACTTTGCCAAACTCATTATTTTGTAAAACTGATTATCAGTTTTCACACCACTTTTTCTTGTATTGTTGTGCAGTCACAAATAAAGTGGTGTCGGCTCTTCTTTGCGTATTGGGCGAAGGCCATTATCAGAAAGGTACATCAATTGTGATTAATCAACGGATAATCTTTTATTTGAGAGCTGTACTTTTTCGTTCATGATGTTTTGGACTACATTTAATCTGTGTCCCTTGGGGTGTGTGCGTCTTGAATGGCTCGCTTGACTCATTAGTCTAGTGGATTATGCGTTTGCATTTAGAGCGATTGATACTGGTTTCAATTCTCAATGTAAACATCAATTCTACGTTTCAGGTATATCCAACCATTGAGTTTGAGCTTGGACGAAACGTGTGCCTTGTACTCCACTGCTAACCACAACCTGAAAACTTGCCAGAGAATCCTCCATTTAGTGATTAGCTGCGTTTCAGATGAAAATTCCTTCACTGGATCCTCTTTAGTTTATTTTCAGACTACGGTTATTTTTTAAAATGCTGTTCGAATCATTACAAATCTGTGTGCTGTAATCAGGTATTTAATCCCTTTTAGATTCTTGGAAGAATAACTAACGATGGAGTTTTCCTTGAGCAGTTAGAGACTGATCCATCTAAATATTTACCTGACCCATCTTTAAATCAACTTCCAAATGATGTTGTTAAAGTGAATCTGAATCTCCCAATGAAGGAAATTCTAGCTGAACTTTCTAGGTACCCAATCAAAACTCGTTTATCACTAACTGGGACTTTAGTTGTTGCTCGTGACATCGCCCATGCAAAGATTAAGGTTAGTTTTCAAAGTAAATCACTATATATTCACCAGTTTTCCATCTGAGAAGTTTCAGTATTTATGCCTGTTCACATAGTGTTTTCGGCAAAACTAACAGTCCAAGATCTGTCTTGCACTTTTTGATTTGCATTGCGCCAGTGCTGCAGAAATTGTCGAAACTGTTAAATTTTGTCATGTAAATGATATTTTTGTGGATACTTGTTGAATAATCCATCATTTCCTAAAATATCAGTCAGAAGAGGATCGTAATTTATAGGGAAATCATTCAGATTTGAGATTGTGACTCATGAATTTCGGCTCGAAATTTATCCATATGGCTACGTAACAGTTTGGGATTGTAGGTGATGTCAGTTCATGATTGAAATCTTAATTCTAATTCCCGACTCCTAGTTCTAATTTCTTACACTAATTGATAGCCTTATTTTGACCCTAATCTCTACGTTGTGACTGACTGACTTCGATTCTAATAAGAATTCGAAGTTTTCTAGGGCCAATTTAGTATAGCTCAAAAGTCGTCCATAAATTATAGTCTAGCCTTGCCTTATATCCTCTCGGTCGTCGGGGTCTGGATCGAAGATTTACTATCGGTATACTCTGAATTTGGTTGTATGCCAAGGTAATACGTAACAATCGTTTTTGATAACGAGTAATTCTTGGGACATCGTTTTTTTCATCTTTTGAGTTAATATACAAAATTTGCATTCAGTAGAACCTGGCGGAGTGTGAAGTGTTGACCAACTAGTTTCGTCTTTGCTTTTTGAGTTCATGGTAGGTAAGCTTGTAAAAATGTTTTGATCCAGGTGTTTGTGGATCAAGAAACAATAGCACAACTAATACTTTCTTAATGAGAGACTTCATTTAGAACTGTCTATCTATCTCCTTATCGTTAGTAGCCCCCAAACGCCTTGGTACGGCCGAGAGTGGGGAGAGTCCACTCTCCCTCTCAAAATGCTCTCACATAGCCACGTGTAAATAGCCTCTGCCAGGGAAGTCCTACTCACTGCCTTCTCGTAGCATTACTGTTGTTTACGAAATTGGGAGGACGAAAAGCGAATGTCCGGCGCTTTAACCGGGTTGATGGACACAGAAAGTACATCTAGGGGAGTTGGGAAACCTTGATTCCAAACCAATGGTGCACATGAGCTCCAGTATCCTGAGGGGATAAATGGCGTATGAACCTATTGTTGGTCACCGGTTGCCATGGGACTGCATCTTCTTACGATGCTCCATTGCCTTGTGGATTAGACCTTCAAGTCAAAGGCTCCGGATGTGACCCCCTAAGAAAACCACCTACTTCAGTCTGGGCACCTGGGCAGTATCATAGCCCTCACACAAATCAAATGAGATTTGTATGGCGCATATGTATCTGGTGCTTCCTTTTACCAATATTTATGTGTTTAAATAAATAATAAAAATATTATCGTTAGTATGAAGAAGTAGGCTTGACTCCATTTCATTTTCTGGCTGCTACTGCCTTTAATAGTTGTCAACTCAATCATTATGCTCATAGTTGTTCTTGGGTTTGATGTTTGAATATTTCTGATTTTCTTGCGCATAAGCAACTTTTGAAGTTTAATGGATTCATAACTTAATGGTTTCTCTAGTATTTAGTTATGGTCAGAGGTTAAACATTGATCTGAATAGGACAGTATAATCATAAGGCAAACTCGATCAGTATTTTAACACATTATTTTCTAGCGATTAGATAAAACACTTTAATTAGAACTGTGGACGTTAATAAGTTCCTTACATAATCCCATTTACATTAAATTCTGAACAATTAATCTTTATTAACTGTAAAGGAACGTCTTGATTCTGGCCAACCAATGCCTGACTATTTACGTAATCACCCAGTATATTACGCTGGTCCAGCTAAAACACCTATGAATTATCCTAGTGGGTCTTTTGGACCAACGACAGCTGGTCGCATGGATTCTTATGTTGATCAATTCCAACAGGCCGGAGGAAGTATGATTATGCTGGCCAAAGGTAACAGATCAAAAGCTGTAAGTCTGTGTTTGTTGACATGTGGACTTGTTAAATACTGAAGACTAAACTTGTTTTTTTTTAAATATTCAGAACTGTTTTATCATTTGTTTGGACCAAACGTTATCGAGAAATAAAATCTTGATTATGATCGCCTTCATAGTCACTTATTTCACTCACTAAATAAAAAATGAACTTGATACTGTCTATTGTGATTTGATTATTACTTTTTGGCAGCTCATATGTTTACAAATCGTTAAAAAACAATAACCAAAAGCAGTATTTAATGAACAGTTTCCGTTGTAGACTGTTATGGAACTGATAGAGTAGCTGAAAATTTTTTCTCATTTCACAGATGAAGTTGACCATACACAATTCTGAATAAAAGTGCTCGTATCGTATTGTTTAGTATACTATGTTTTACAATCAGGCGAGCATTGAGTTAGAGTTAAAGTGCTCCTGAATATCATTACACATTCCAGTCTTTGTTGTGTAACATCTGTCTACCTCACTATCAGCATTCATAAAACTTCCAAGATTCATAACCTTTTTGACTCTTTTCATTGGTTAATTGTCTATACCCAGTTCAAGTACAATACTTTTCTAATTGATGATCACATACTCTTTCTGAAAACACTGATCGTCTACTGCACAAGCAGGATTTAACTAACACCCATATAACCTCACTTATAGTACAATGGAAAAGTCTATCTTGTTAGTTGATGATAGTTCCGAGTTTATGTTAGCTAGTGGGATGAGAAGCATAGTCCGCTCAAATACTTCAATGTTGGACGAAACATGCCACTACACCCTCACTTGTTTTATCTGCTATTTTTTTACCAGCTGTAGTTAGAGGTCGATCCTAATATATTTTTTCTTTGATTAATGTCACTGTAGTATGTATAATATAACATTGTTATATCTCTGAGGAAACACTGGCTACTGAATATTTTGTTGTACAACAATCACTGTAAAGTGTGTTTTTATGTCACCTGTAACTGGAAATTTCAATCTTTGTTTTGACATTACAGGTGACAAATGCATGTAAAAAGCATGGAGGCTTTTATCTAGGTTCAATTGGTGGTCCAGCTGCAATCCTTGCTCAGAATTGTATAAAAAAAGTTGAAGTTCTCGAATATCCTGAACTAGGTGTGTTAGATATCTTATTGAATTAAGTTATTTTTTTTATTTTGAGAATTTTCATCACTAAAACTAATTCTTTGTAATTCATAATTTAGGAAAAAGAATTTTTATTTTAAATCTGTCTAATCTTGACAGTTAAGCTGTCTATAAAGCTTAAATTGTCTATCATCTGACAGTCAACATTATTCAACATTCTCTTCATATACGTATTAAGTCATTGTTGTTCCTTTAATTGAAAAGATTTTACCACGTAGGTTTCTTCTTAGATATTAAACCGTAGAAAGTTTATAGAAAATTTGATTATCCTAATTTTTGTAAGTTGAGACAAGTCATACCCTTGCTACTTGTTTTATTTTCAAGGAAACTGCAATTCATTTGAAGTCAGAATTACATATGTCGCTATATTTTCTAATAAATCGTCGCGCATTTTTAAAAAAAATACGTGCAATTTAGTCCATTGTGTTTCTTATGATTATTGCATCAATATTTCCATTGCCCCCAAATGCCCTGATACGGCCGAGAGTAGGGAGAGTCCGCTCTCCCTCTCGAAATGCTCTCACATGGCCAGCGAATATATAGCCTCTGCCAGGGAAGTCCTACTCACTGCCTTCTCGTGGCGGGGGTGTTGTTTACGAAATTGAGAGGACGAAAAGCGAATGTCCGGCGCTTTAACCGGGTTGGTGGACAAGGCGAGTCCACCTAGGGGAGTTGGAAAACCCTGATTCCAAACCAATGGTGCACATGGGCTCCAGTATCCTGAGGGAACAAATGGCGTATGAATCAATCGTTGATCACCGGCTACCATGGGACTGCATCTCCTCACGATGCTCCACTGCCTTGTGGATCAGATCTTTCGGTCAAAGGCTCCGGGTGTGGTCCCCTAAGAAAACCACCTGCTTCAGTTCGGGCACCTGGGCAATATCACAGCCCTCAAGCAAATCGAGTGAGATTTGTATGGCGCATATGTATCTGGTGCTTCCTTTTACCAATATTTATGTGTTTAAATAAATAATAATAATAAATACAATATTCCCATTTCTTTAGTCATGGTAACTGCTTTTCTAAGTATTAATGTTCATTACTATTTTCGTTGTTTTTCATTAATAGGGAAGAGAATGAATAATTCTAGTGTCATAGTTGAAATTGTAAGAATCCTCTGTAATACACGGGTATCTGCCCAAATATCATTTGTAACACAGTAAATAAATTTCATGTTTACTTTTTTTAGTATATGCTTCATTCGGCTGTTATGCCTTGACAATACATTTAAAAACACCTTATGGTGTCTCGGTACATTGGACGTGTTAGGTATTTGTATATTTCATAGGCGTCATAAATAATCTAGTCTGGCTAATATCGCACTGTCTTTTGGTGTCCGAGCTAAAATTTGTCATGTCCTAACCCATCAGAACTGACCCAACTCTTTAGTCATTCGCCACCATGTTTCCTGTTGTTAATTAGGTCTGTCAGCAGTCATATACCGATTTTAGATAGGTTTTCACTTATATTAAAAAAAATTCACATATCTGATATCAGAATAATATAATCTTCAAGCAAATAATTATTGTAAATGGTTCTCAAATTTTTCTATATCATGAATCATTGTCGAAGCTGTGTATTGATGATCTAAGGTGTCACACAAATTGTTGCCAACCACTTAATTTTAAGGCATTTACCTCATCGATAAATATTTTTCTGTGCAGTCAATATAACATATAATCCTTTTATTTCGAATGAACAATAATATTCATACTCTTGGTTAATCAAATACTAGGCTCAATAATTTTATTGATTGTAGAGTAATTCGTTCATCTTTCAATTTTTTATAAGAATTTATAATATGTGGTAGCGCTTTTTCATATTTTCTGTTTAATAGTGATTATTATTATTATCGTCTAACGTTTGAAAAGGTACATTCACTCTTTTATTTTTTATTCTGACTATTCATTCAATTTATTATATACATACATATTGTTTCAGGGATGGAGGCCATTTGGCGTGTTGAAGTTGTGGATTTCCCTGCTTTCATAGTTATCGATGATAAAGGCAATGATTTCTTTAAGGAATGGCAAGTAGAATAGTGAAAGAAACTAATTGGTGAAATTCTTTCCAAAATATCTGAAAGTATTTTTTTCTAATTTCATTTGTTGGCTTGTTAATTTATTTGATCGTATCTATTTTCAATGTTCAGTTTTTTTTATTTGTTAGGACTTGTTCTTTAATTGTGAATACAAGTCATTCACAATATACAGCTACCCAGGTGTGTTATCTTAGTGTCAGATATTAAGCAATTAAGTGGTTTGATGATTGTAATCTCCTGTACTATCTTTTTTAAAAAGTTTTCATTAAAATAAAACCATCTTTATTGAATCGATATCTTAGTTGTCTTACAATGGGGTTGGTTTCTTACAGTCTCAAACATTGGTTGACTAAATTTAATATTTTTATATATAAATTATCTTAAGGCATCCTTACGGGGAAGCAATATAGTTAATTAATTTACATGAATGAAAATGATGTAGACCAGTTGTTACAATCGTTTATTATTTAATTCGAATAATAATGTGGAAGTAGGCTCATTGTGACTGGACGAAATTCGGTTGTATCACAAAATATTTTCTAGGTAGTGGTGATTCTGTGAGTTCCAAATAACATAATTCAGCTATTGTTTCAATCTCAGGTACATTTGGTGAATATTAAGTTGTATGTCCTGATGGTATACTTTTCTAGTAAAATAACCCAACATTCACACCCTAAGTCATCATGATAGATTTTCTTAAGTTTAAGATTTTGACAAAATCTACTGGTATTCTTGTGTAAACAGCGTTAAAGCATTGGTGTTTTCTAAAGTAATAAAATATGCAAACAACCGTTGATGTGAATTTCATCGAGTAGCGCTTTTATAACTCCTGGGAGTTATAAGTACTGGAGTCGGCCCACATGAACTTTTCATATAAACGAAATGTGAAGTTTCAGTTTTGGAGAAACTGTGCATAATAATTGGGATTCGTAGCCTTTTCCAAACTCACTTGTACCCAAGTGATAATGTGAATAATATTCGGGTGAGTTTGTGATGGGTGAACCAGGTTTGTCACTGCTGTACAGTGTGTAGGTAGTCGAATTGTTACAGATGTTTCGTGAACAGACAAGTAATGAATACTGAGGAAAATGAACGGTTTGTAAGTTGCTCAGTGTGATTAGTTGTTCCTGGTATACATCGAGTGATCATGAAAATGTCACCTGGACTAGGTAACGGTCATTACTGGAGGGTGCATTATTAAAGCTGTAATAGTAGCTAGACTAAGATTAATCTTTGTCATAGGTGGTAATCCCCTGAGTTTCTCATATACATGTGAGTTTATTTGCACCAGTAATTATTTATATATGTTAGTTGGTGATCAGTGTAGGTGTATGTCGGCTTTCTGCATGCTAGTGGATAATTCTAATAAAGTAATTTTGAACCATTTTAAGCAGTTTTTCCATACCTATCAATTTATTATCATTTTTGGATGTTTGTATTTGCCAATTCACATTTTGAAATAGGATATTATGTATGGGGTGGAGGACTTGGTTAAGTGTCTAGTTTACATGTTTTCAGCAAAAATATATTAGTGTTTTTTGAGTATCGAGGGAAATTAGCCTCTTTTGGCTCACTTTTTTGTAGTAAATTCCTTGGGGATTTAATGTCATCTATTGAAGAAGACTTACGATGTCTTCCTAATTTAGCTGGCTTTGATGTTTAACATGAGGATACTGGTATTTGATGGATATCCGAGGTCAACAAATAGCTATCTTATCGATTAGTTTGATTACATAAATAATGGTTTAAGTATTTTGTAGGATAAATCCCAAAGTTACTATTCAGATAACGTTAACACGCGAACTATTTGTGAGAAAAACCAATAACTTAATCTAAAAATATCCATCTTTAACAAAATTATGCATTGGTCATCGACAATCTAATTAAGGAAATATCCATGTAAAAGGCAAGGAAAGAGAGAAATTAGTCTGTCCAATCTGTGGGTAATTTTCAGCTGATCGATTATTGATTAATGATTTCACAGTCTAATGAGCAGCTTTAGCTGCTCGATTATTTATGATATGGGATTAATTTTCTTTATGACGTCAAATGATTGATGACTTTTTTTTCCGAAATGTTATACAGATTGCTCGAGATATTGCTTAGTCTTAACACAACCACAAATATTCTGTTATTAGTTAAGAATATCTTATGACACTTAAGGGCAGTTTTCAGAATCATATTTACTTTCATGAGGAAGTTGTCGTAAATATGTGCAGAAATTTTCTAGGAAACAGATATTCATGATTTCAAAAACAATGTCAAACTTTTGTTTAAATTGACGCAGAAATGCTTTCAAATCACAAACAAAACATCGACAAACGTGTATACATATTCATCATTTACGTATTTGCAAATTCAGTCAGCTTTGGTTCTATAGTTTTAGCATACTTGTTTGTATGATATTCTGTAAGTTCTTATAAAAGCCAATTTCTTATTCTGCATAATAGCTTAGAGGTTAATTTAACAAAACTTCCGACACAAGGTAACAATGTTTATATGAGGTTGAGATAAGTTAAAGAATGCTTGAACTTATAAATACAGCCTGGAGTTTGTAGACACAGGTACCATAATTTATCTAATCTACGTAAGATTATTGTACCACTATCTTATGTTTATACTCAAATAATTCACTCGATAGGTATTTTACATTTATGTCAATTTAATAATTTCATGGATTGAGTGTAACATGTGATTATATAATTTCTACATTTGATCATTCTTATCTTGTTACAATCGTGTCTGAAATATTGTTAAAATATACGAAAAGAAAACTTCGAAAGGCATCGATTGATCAAAGTAAAGGTCAACCATGTCAAATATATTATACAAGAACTGCTATTACTAAACTAATATTTGTTTTGTACTCTATTAGGTAAATAAAATGTTTTTGCAAAATTATTTCATTTTTTTAAAGTCTTGATTGTATGTAAATCACAACTGACCTTTTATCAGTTAAAGTTGGTTTTATTTACATTGAAGTTTACAGATGACGTAACAACAACTGTGAAAGGTAAACATTAATAATATCTGAAAGTGACTGAAAAGATCGGTAACTCATAGTGCTGGAAGGTTATGTTTGCGTATATTTGAGAATTTAAATTCGATAATACAAGTGGAGTTATCAATCACAGATATTTTGTTTCAGTACTCTTATTTTGTTCAGTTACTTAAATAGATAAAACAGTTCTGTGATAAATGTTAGTTTATAAACCTAAAAAACATTTTCAGTTACCATAGAAAGCTGTTAACGAAATCTTTTGATTAACATATATTAATATAATTATGTGATAGTCTCTCTGATATTAAGTAATATTGTAGTATCAGTGATGTAAAATATTTATGAGAACGAAAAGACTCGGAGATTTGTACTATTCGTAAGACCTAAAGGTCATAGATTTGACCATATTTGAAATCATTAGTGAACATTTCTAAGAAGCCAAAAATTATGATGAAGCAACATTTTACGTTTCTAAGCGGATAAAAACTGCCTAGAAAAGTGATATTTAAAAGTGTTGATACTTTCATTTCAACTATGCTGTAACCGGTAAGAATAATTCTCTTTTCAAAAAAATTGATTGTATGAGGTGAAGGATTTGAGAATTCATGGAATCCCACTTTGTCTGTAAACTTAATATCTCTCTTTCTTGTGAATACTGTTTATAATTACATGGTGTGTTTTGTAAACAAATAGAAGATATTTGTCAATTTACAAATGTTGTGGTGATCCAGAAAACTCCTCGCAAAAGACTTGAAAGACTCGGGAAACACTAAGATGCATTTTATCCAATCAGCGTTCACTAGATGTTTTGCCAGAAACATCACGAAAGCGAAAGTCACATGTAGTTTCTGATTGGCTGATTACTATAATGCTACTATGCTTAGTAGCATTCCATGATTTTCGGGAAAACCCAAGGACTTCTTGTTCTGTCCCGATAAGATTAATGAATGGTAACTTTGTAATCAATTTATGAACCAATACTATGCATATATTTTTCATCGTATAATCGCTAAATAACTAGAGTATTCATATTCGTGTCCCCCTTATTATAAGCTTTATCCTGACTCATAGACTATTATACGATTTACCATTCATGAATTACACCCAGTCTATTGGTTACTGTCCCCCTTATTCACAGCCACATTTGGCTAAATCTTGTACACATGTTATTTTCTATTTTATGGTGCGATGTGGTCAGGTTGATTGGTATATAAACTCAGTATGTTTGAAATATAATGATTCGTACCGCAGAGGCTGTTCTAGACTTAACTGTCTGGGCTAGGCAGAAGCAGGACCGATACGTACTCTAGACTGCTCGTACGGTTACTGTGTGTCACTGTTCCAATGGATAATTCGCTGCTCTCTGATTGGCGGCCTTATCACTTTATACGTTAACAGTGCATCCACCGGCCACAAGTTATAATACTTCTAAAATACTATAAAAACCTTATATTTTCTGTACATGAATGAGAACATTTGGAGTAAAGTGCTTCTCGCATATTTTGCGCATTTTCTCTCATGTTCAAGTTGCTGTGTAGATTTAGCTTGGAGGTTAAGAGACTAACGTAGGGTCCGAATATAGCGTTCAATTAGCGAGGCTTATCAACCAAAACTACGCAGTGGATAACGCGATGGTGTTTGAAGCGAAAGGTACTGGGTCCGAGTCCAAGAGTGAACATCAACTCTGAAATGCAGGTACATCCAGCTGACGAATCCCAAATAGGACGAAACGCGCGTCCCGGATTCCCTTGCAATTGTCCATCTTTGCTTACCATGCTTGTGAATTTATGTTATATCGAGGCAATACGCACAGTATGCACATATGCCAATTAGAGACTGCCCAGTTTCAGTCCTAAAACATCGATGGGAATATTCAAACAAACAATACTAAGTGAATTTAAACGAATATTATTGATATTAAATGATATTAGTAACTAGTTTCCCATAAAAGGATAAATTTATCTATATTGACATATAGTTTTTGAAGTGATAGACATCATTTTTTATGACAATATTTCATTGCTTGATACTTTCTCCAAAATTTTAGGTAAACAATCTGATTCTTCTATTCTGTATTCAAATATCAATATACTAGTATCCGTTTTATAACATACGAATACAAGAGAAGTTGGTTCTGATTTTCATTACGATAATTTTTTTTGGTAAGAGTATAACTTAGGGTTGATCTTGAAAAAAACGCCACAAACTTTTAACCAGTTAATCAATCAGAAAATAGTTTTTATCAATCAATAGAATATAAAAAGTAATCAGAAATATTTTGAAGGGTAAATATATTTCACATAATTATCCGGAGAGTTATTCTGTCAATAAAACCGAAAAAAAATGAAATAAATTCGTCCGTAAACATAAAAATTATCCTATCGAGATCACAAACTGATCTAGATTAGACAACCGTTGGAAAACTAGAAATAGTAAACCACAGTATCGCAAATTGATTAAAGTCAGACTTGATTACCATTGGATACCGTCTCACTGGTTTAAAGGATAAGTGTTCGCGCGCGAGATCGAAGGTCTTTGGTCCATGTCCCGATTGCGTGGTCGTGGATACGCACTGTTTGGTAGTTTCATAATGGGACGAAACAGCCGTCCAGTGCCTCCAGGTTTCTAATATTTTTATGACTAAGATCGATTTATATCCCGGTGAAATTCAATAATCCAAAAATCCATACTGATAAAGAATTTATTGAACAATGAAGAAATAAGGACTTGAAGTGATACCTTTGTAACGGAGTTGAAATTGCTATGTATGATATACTAATGTATTCTATTTTCTTTCTATTGCAGGGCGACCAAACATAAACTCTTTGGAGGAAGAAGAGCAAGCCCTATGTACACTAAGCTTACAGGATGACTCATAAGACTACTTTGTAAACTGACTCTTCCCGCTGTACTCTCGCGCACCGCGCTTTTTGATTTTGAAATAAAGAGGCTCGTGATTCCCACTGTGTTCTCTCTTGGTGTGAAGTCCTCGTTTAACATTGTGTGCTGTGTTGTTTTCAGATCTGTCCTGCTGTTCTCTAACTGCTGATTCCACGTCATTAATTGTTTACAAGACTCACATATTGAAAAGAAGTTACGTAATAATCGGCTAGTGAAAAGTGCTTAGGCCAAGATAATTGTCCAATCGATAGCTAAAAGTTATAATAATGTATAATTAATGGTTGTAAAAATAATTGAAAAGAAGTGGAAATAATGATTTTAAAAAATAGAAGATAGAAATGAAGGTTAGGTAATGTAGGAATGAGGGATTGAACATGTTATTTTCGTAAGCAAAGTTTAGGATTGAACTGGTGAATAACAATAACCTTTGCTGTACGTAAGTTTTTCATTTGCATTCCTCTTGAGCCGACTCTTCTCATTGTATGTATGATTTTGAAGGAGGCTTTTGGTAAAGCGGAGTGACCAGCATTAACTAGATGTTCAAAGATTGAGTTTTTGACTAACTTCTGTAATCCTTTAGAAAACCAGGCAGGGTAATATTCAGAGACGCGTTTCAAAAGAGCTTGCTTTGTGCAGTAAATACTACCTGCTTCATGTGAACAAGTAAATTGATAGATGCATATTACTTTGACACAAGGAGAGAGCTTATCTTTCACACAACTATGAATCAGATGTTGATTAGAAAAGACAATAAGAAGTTCAGCAGAATAGAATGCTTTTTCATGGAGATCTCGAAAGTCTTTTTTTTCGGGAATTTAGGTGCAGTATTTCCTCTAAATTGAATGTTCATGAAGAGAGTCTTCTTTGATCTTTCACGTCGTTGTTTTGGGTTCAGATTTTTCAAGATGAGTATAGGTGTATATCTACTGTTGTTCAGTATCTGACGTAGTTTACCAAGTTCGATATTGATAGTATATTCTGTGCAGAACCGTCTAGCCATCGTGCAGAGAGAGTGGATCAGGTTTCTCTTTTGCTTCAATGGTACTCAACTCTAAAATTTTGTGCATTGATCGTTACATATATGTTTAATATATATCGGTCTTTTTAGTAAACCATCAGGTCTAATTTTTGTCAACGCATCTAAAATGTGGGATTCCGGATCCGACTATGATTCTATTGATTCATGAAAGTTACTAAACTTGCCCAGGTTGTCGTTGTCACTTCATATTTTCGTGACAAATAATGAAATTGTCATCTAAGTATCATTTGTATAGACAGAAACTGTCAATTTTCGATCCACATATAGTCTTTTCGTGATTGGCAATAAAACAGTCAACTAGAAGCGAGCCGAGTGGTGTACCCATCGTCAGACCGTCACTTTATCTTTAGAACTCATTACATTTAAGTTAGACTTTGAAAGTCCATGGAATAAGTGGTTCCTTCAGATAGTGCATTGGGATACCGACATCGAGTTTGCTGTTTCCAATATAATAACGTAGTAGGCAGTTAGGTTCCGTTAGAGGTAGATTTGTAAAAGGAAGGTAGTATCTAGTGTCATTTTTCCTGTTATGTTGACACTTGATTTCGAATCAACAAAATCAAACGAATCAGGAATGATGTATCTATTGGGTTTATTTTTGACTAGCCGTAGAATTTCAGATTCCGTAAGGATCGGTCGTGCACAGATCAAATTGCGACACTACGGCTCATCGTGGAACAATCAGTTTAGTGGAACTCGTCACTATACATCAACTTCATTGACTATGAGAAAGCATTTGACAGTGTGGACCAGAGAACATTATGGAAATTTCTTCGACACTATGGAGTCCCTGAGAAGATTGTCAAAAATATCCAGAACTCATACGAAGGTCTACAGTGCAAAGTCGTGAATGGAGGACAGCTGACAGATGCATTTCCAGTAAGGACTGGAGTCAGACAAGGCTGTCTACTCTCTCTTTCTTCTGGTGATTGACTGGATTATGAAAACCTCAACATCTCAGGAGATGCACGGAATACAATGGACATCTCAGAATCAATTAGAGGAGTCTCACACTAGAACGAAACGGCTATGCAGTGCATGCAGTTTACAATGGTGGTCTAAAATCAATCGATTTATGATATCAATCAAAAAAGTATTTAATTAATCGATTAACCCTTGTGTTATTTGCCTGAGCACATTGCTTATATTTCTAGAAATTCATTTAGCTATTTATAAATGAACACGTTTACTGTTATCCTATTGAATATCTAATGAAAATCACAGATAATTTTATATTAAGTTTGATTCTATGAAACATTATTCTACAATTAACTTTTAAACTACAAAGATTGTTTTCTTGTCTCGTTTTTACAAGATGCTTAAAATTTAGTGAATCGATTAGCTACCATATCTATTTTGTGTGAAGATTTCTGTTTTTGAAAGATAGTTTCAAGTGACGTTAGAAATGGGAATCATTTGATGAAAAATTGGTATATAAACTAAACCCTACTTTTTGCAGGGTCTGAGAGTCCTGAGTCCGTTTTAATATAAGTTCGTCGAGGCTCATTGTTGGAGAGTATCAAGTTGGATGTTAACTTTCAGTGAAAATTAACTTCAACTCACTTAATACATAATTGATGGTTTCAAGAAAAAAAATCGATTTAGAAGTAGCGTGAACAAGGAAAGAACTAATATTTGGACAGAAGAACACAAGAATATCATTTTATTGTTTTAGGTTCACGTCAGTTTCTTACAGTCTAAGGTTTTTATTTGTAGAAATTACTAAGTGGTTTGATTAAAGCATTAAACCATTTTTACAACTTTCCACTTATTTATTTATTGTATTTTCATCTAACTCAGCTTTTCTCACTTTGTTCATACTTATCATTAGCGTTTTCTCATTAGGCAACCACTTATTTCTGGCTCTTTCATAATTTGTTACAATCGGTGTTACAGAATGTTCTTTTACATATAATATGCATTTGCAATATCATTATTTAGTCACTTAAATCTATTTACATATTTGCTATACTATACTGATGCGTATTCAAAACAACTTCTAACCGAATTCATCTGTGTATTTTCAGTCCTCTTTGTAAGTCAAATTTTTCAACGTTACAGGTTGTAAGAAGCTAGTGGAAAACTAACGAAATAAAATATATTCACATTATTTCACTCAAATCTTCGTTCTTACTTCCCTCAAATTAACAAAAGGAACTACGTGTATAAAATTAAAGATAATCGTTTTTGCTTCAAACTATTTTACTCAACCAACCTTTTGAAATTGTGATAAAAAACTTGCCAAATCAAATTTTGAACTATTTCATGTATATAATTCCTAGGATTCAGGTAAAAGATCTTGATTTAAGATGTAATAAGATTTTGTAAGTTCACTGAATGTCAAACACATCGATCAACAAATTTCTTTCCAATAATTTATCAATCATGAGCTAAGTCTCAAACAATTCATGTATCGGTTCAAAATAATTATACATTAGAAATGATAATAGTAAAGGTGTTTACAACAGCTGAAATGAATCATTTTATAACTGGTGGGAGTAAATAGATTTCTCTTTTTAGTTTAAATTGTATTTAGCAGACAGTATTATTAGTCTGTGTCTATTCATTTATATAACGCTGACAAGAGTTACAGTTGTCATTGAAGTAAAGATCATCATCGTTAGTGTTATTCAGATTTCACTTGTTATGTAATGTACAATAAAAATAACAGATATAATTCACTTTAATTGTATTCAAATAAAGGTGACTTATGCTTTATAATAAGATTTTAATATAGTAATGTATTTGTATTGTACATTATAACTAGTAATTTGGTAGAAAACAAATTTATATAGTTTAACACTATAAGTTACAAGATTAGCAGTTTGTTTTTTGATGCTATATTGCGATGTATTCGAGGTATTCGTGTGTGGCCTATGCTCCTCCACGCGGGATAACAGGCGTAAGTAAGTAAGAATAATTAGTATAAATAACGACAATACGGAAATTTAAAACAAACCTGAGTTATATAATATTTGCTTACAACATTGTGGTGAATAGTATTTACAGCCAAGGATGTTACGTTTGCCAACTAATGGTCAAAATCACATACTGAGAACAAAGTTGTGTATTTAAAATTTTATTAAGGGTTAATGTACTTATAAGTTAATGTTTTCTTGAAGAAGGATTAAGAAAAATTTTCAATGAAATCTTGTAACCATGCTTCTGGAAATTCACCTCCTCTAGAAAAACTAATCATTTACAACTGCAATTGCCAGATATTCGGTTAATAAAACCCGCTTACTTGATCGTTCTGAGTCTTTCAAAACAATAAATAGTTAGTTACGGTGAAATTTACTTAGTTTGATTAAGTTACTTGTCTTAAACTGTTTCCGACTTTGTCTAATTAAGCAAGAATGAAGTTCGATTAACACTTTTTTACATAATCTGTTTTCTTATTCCCTGATATTCACTCATTGATTTAATTTTTTTTATTAACACTATCGTATACCTACGTAGTTTCATATTTTCATCAGAAATAATGTTATTTGTGACGCCTCTGTTACTGTACAAACGTAGATATTCTATCATTCAAATGTTGTTAACTACGACATGTAACTTTGATTTTGGATTTTCTGGTTCTAACTTATTATCGAGTTTTGAAATTCATCATCTAAATTACATTCAATATTTATTTTAATCTCATTATTTGTGGCGCAATTAAATCATTGAAACTAATTAGAAAACTCAAACTATACGAATAACTTAATGGATTTCAATCCGTTTAATTAAATCTGGTTATGTTTGCATCCTTCTAAATTATCAAGGGAATCAAATATTAAAGTCTTTAAATGATTAAAACTAATTTTTCTAACAGTAACTTCCAATTGTTTCTTAAGTTTCTGTTTGTCTTTAATTTATGAATCCCACATTTAGCGTTTTTATAAAAGCATTATAAGTCACCTCTGATGTGATTTAAGAAGTAAAACTTCTTTACTTCCTGTGATGTGCTTTTCAGCTATAAAGATAGGTGTGAACAAACTGTTTTATTGAAAGATAATCGATCAATAAGTATTCGTCAGTGAAATTTCAGACGAGAACTTATGTTGGACACTACCTATTTATCTGGTGTATGCTACTTATGTCTACCTAAGTAGATCGGACCGAAGAGAACCAAAACAGAGAGTAATTGTCATAACAATAAAGGAACGATGAAGTTGAAGACAATTGAGTATTTTCAAATGATGTATTGGACGTATGGTTATCATATTTTACCAAAAAAACCTCTGTAATTCCTCATCGAAATAAAGTTGGTTGTCCTCATTTGTGTTCTCGTTCAATACACATATTCACCATAATATCTGCACAAGCAGTTGAATTAATTTGACTATGACAAATAAGAATACTTTTAAATTCATTTAGTATTGCTTGTTTGAATCTTTCCATCTCTGCTTACCATGCTTGAGAATACTTTTGATTCTCAGTAAGGAAAAAAGCCTCCAATTTATATAAAGAATAATTTACTGTATTTTACTTATCTATAGATTATATTCTTAAGAAAAAAATTACAGTTCATGACTGCTAGTACTTTTAAAGTTTGTTTCTATTGTACGCATTCTAATTATTAATTATATCGTGGATGCGCACTGCTGAGTAGTCCCACAATAGGACGAAACGGCCGTCTAATGCTTCCGGGTTTTCCATGGTGGTCTAGCTTCAATTGACTCATGATCTTAACTATTGAAATTACTATACTATCTACAAAACCCCTTCTGATAAAATCTTTTTATCAAATTATAGAGTTCATAACGTTGATTCTATTACTTTGATTGCATAAAATGTCAGTCAGTATTTTTAAAGAAAACTATAGTCAAGAATAATTACTTCATTTTATAACTTTAATCAATTATTCTACATAAATTGTAGTCAATCAGTCTATATCATACATATTAAATTCAATGCTTTGACAGAAAATATACAATAATAATAATGTTATACATATAGATAGCCTACTAGGTTTGAATTGAAAGTAGTATTTTTGTTGTAATGATTATTAACCCATATGATTAATGATTGTCGACAAAATTGGATTTATTTTTTTTTATGAAAAGAGACAGAGTATAAAATAAAATCTTTCTGTTGTTACTGGTTACATATAAATCTTTTCTAATGTAAACCTCTTTAATGATTTGTTAACTTGAACAAGAATTTAAATTGAAAGTTTTTGGCGCCTTGAATTCACAAAAAAAGATGGCAAAATATAAATAATTAATTTATCATATAAATAAACTAAAACAAATGAATTGCTAAAAGCTTTTAGGAATTGACGTAAGTTTTCTTATATGCACAAGCTATAATAATCGTAAGACCAAAAACTAGTTTCAGTCATTTGATAATTGCTATAGATTTCAAATACGTTGTAGATACAAGTCAGTAAAAATGGCTATTGATGCAAGTTTAGTTGTAGGTAGCTTCTATGTAGGTAGTTGTTATCATCGATCAACTGTCAAAGAGTAATCAGTATATATATATATATACGACTCCAGGAAATACATCTCGAAGCATTCATTAGTGAGCACATGATGCTTGTTATCAGTAAGGGGTGTTTGTGGAGGTTGTAGTAATTCAATAATTGAATTATTAAGTCGATTATAGCTAGACCACCATAGAAAACCTGATATGGGACAGTGACTCACTGAAGACAATGGTGAACGGTGGAGAAATTTCGTGGATTGCCTGAAGGTAGACATTAACACTGTTGGATGTTGTGTTAAATCTCTAGAGGTTAAGCGTTCTCGCACAAGTTCGAATGTCCTGCGTTCGAATCCTACATGCAGGATTGTGGATGTGCACGGCTGAGGAGTTCAATACTAGGTCGAAAAGGCCATCCAGTGCTTCCAGGTTTTCCATGATGGTCTAGCTTCAATCGACTCATGATCTTAACTAATAAATCACGACAATCTCCACAAAACCTCTTCTTTTTCCCATCAACTTTTCATTTTTTTTAAAAACTTTTATTGAACTGATTGCAAAAATATTTTCAAACGTTTAAATCTTTCGACTATTTATTGAAGCATTCTAACTAAAATATTGTCATAATTTAGTCAAAAATATATATGTTACTATAGAAAGGACGAATTTTAAAAAAAAAGTTAAACAATTACTCATATCAATTCATAAGTTTCATTCAATACAACTTGTCACAATTTTCACTAAATAATGAACATTACCAATTATATTAAATATAAATAATCAAAACAAAGTAGGATACGTTGATATATATATACAATTGTATATTTCCTTTTCAGTTAACTTTACGTTATACTTCATGAACTCATTGAGCACTTTCAACGCAATGAGTTGTTCACAACATTTCAATTGTTTAAAGATCATTATTCTATGAAAGGGAATTTTGTGGATATTATTGTAATTCAATAGTTGAGTTCATGATTCAATTGAAGTTAGACTACCATGGAAAACCTGGAAGCACTGGATGGCCTTTTCGTCCTATTGTGAGACTACTCAGTAGTGCGCATCCACGATCCCGCCCTTCGAGATTCAAACCAAAGACCTACCAGCCTCGCATGCGAACGCTTAACCTCTAGACCACTGAGCTGGCATCCACCGGTGTTAATGTCTAACTTCAACCAATCCTCGAAATCGTGCCACCGTTCACCATTGTCTTCAGTGAGTTACTATCTCACAACAAAGGTGGTTGAACTCCACTGGTCACTGCTTCTCGCTAGAACTTTAAGAATTACTTGTTGAAGTCAGTTGCTAGTGAGCATATGATTATTATTCTATGAAAGATGTTTAAACAATTATTTATTTGTGAATAAATTATAAAAATTAACCGTTTAATAAATAATCTGTTTTCTCACTTAAGTTTTCACCTTTGTTTACTAGTGTCATATGTACCGGAAATTATTGACTAGTGAATAAACTTAGTATAGTACTCAACTTAATCACTTATATACCTAACAGGAAATGCATTTAAACATTCCTCATTCTTTTCATATAAGACAAATGATTATGCTAATGAGTTTACATGAATTAAAAATAAACATATCAATTATTTACATTGAGGAATGGTTCTTTACACAATTACTTAAACTTATTTTCAAAACTATTAGTTCTTCATATCGAAAAAGTTCCATTGTCAGGAAATGTTTCAATCACAGTAAGTCATTACAGATAGGTAAACAACTTTCTTTTAAAAAAAAACATTAATCAAACTTATCTATAAACAATTTATCTGTTAGCTTTTGGTATATTCGAAATAAACAAACAAACATAATAAATAGTAAAATTCAATTATTTATTTATAGAAAGTATTTACAAAGACTGAGATGTTTTCGAGATGTTGGAGAAGATTTATAGCTCAGGTGGATGATTTTGATGGAGTTTTGTTCTCTGAGCTGGATGGTTTGGTCCATCAAAATTGAGATGTTTACATAGTTGTAGAGAGTTAACTTATTTATCTTAACAATTTTATTTATTCTAATAAGATTTATCATCAAGAGTTAAATCAACTTAGATATATTAAAGTGATAAATAAATAAATAAATAACTTTCATAAGTACTTTTTATTAAATAAGATATTCTTTAAGTTCCATTTTTATAATTCTATTCTATCAGTCAGTCAGTTACAACGTAGAACTTCGTACTTACGTACATCAGTTCGAGTTGCCATACCACATTAGCACAGAGATGTAGTTGTCGATTCGAATCCCATTGTGGTAAAAGTAGTAAAAGTATAAACAGTAAACCGAAAGATTAGATTCTATTCTATCAATAATTATTTGTGATAAATATCAATATGGTAATGATAAAAATGATAACGGAATTTTGTCAATCTAATAGGTTAATTGAAAGAAAAAAAAACAGATAAATGTTTGTAAGCAAAGATGAATAGTGGCTAGCAGTGGAACCCAGCACGCGCGTTTCGTCCTATTTGGGACTCCTCAGCTGGATGTGCCTGCATTTCAGAGTTGATGTTCACTCTGGGACTCGAACCCAGTACCTTTCGCTTCAAACGCCATCGCTTACAATGCTTGTGAATTAAGGTTATATCGAGGGAATACACACAGTATGTACATATGCAAATAAGAGACTGACCAGTTGCTGTCTTAAACAACAATGGGAAGATTCAAACAAACAATACTAAGTGAATACAAATGTTTGCTTACTAAAGAGTCATTTATATTTAATATTGTTATTCAGTTAGTGAAATATTATAAATCAAGGTTTTTAAAGATTTGGAAATATTTTACAAAGGTGTGGTAGAAAGGGGGGTTGTAATGAACATAAAAGTGAAAGTCGATAAAATGACATTCACTCAATTAGACGACTGATAAGTCTTTCTGATTGAACGCTATATTCGGATCCTATGTTAGTCTCTTAACTTGCAAGCTAAATCTACACAGCGACTTGAACACGAGAGGAAAGGCGCAAAGTATGCGAGAAACACTTTACTCTAAAGGTTCTCATTTATGTATAGAAAATAGAAGGTTTTTATAACATGTTAGAAGACCTTGGGTTTTCCTGAAAATTGTGGAATGCTACTAAACATAGTAGCAGTATAGTAATAAGCCAATTACAAACTCTACATGTGACTTCATTTTCATGATGTTTCTAGTAAAACGTCTAGTCAAACGCTGATTGGATAAAATGCTTCTTAATATTTCCTGAGCTCGTCTTGTATATTGCGACGACAGAAAAGATTTTTAAACATGCAAATGTAATAAACAAAAATGAAAGAAATGAGAAAATACTAGATCAAATTTTCACAAGAATAAGAAGAGTACTTAAGTCCTGGGTGATGTAAATGAACGTATTGAAATAGCAGGATTTGTAATGTCACAAGTACACGGTTTACCCAAAATACAAAACAAAAATTGCCTTTTCAATAGATTCTTGATATGTATTGATTTCCGTAGCGTCGTGCAGCTAAGCTGCTAGCCAACTTTCTGAAACATGCAAGTAGATGGATTATATGGACTCCTTACGTGGCGTTTACGTCTTTTTATTAACTATATAAGCGACGTGAATTTATATAACAGATGTATGGTTTGACTTGGTAGGATCACTTTTTGCCAATCCATCCCTTATAGAAATTATTTTTCTGTAAATACGTAGACGATGTTATGATTGGGGTACATTAAAGAGTTATTTTATATTTACCCCCAAACATATAATTTACAGTTACATAAACAGTTAATAAGATAAACTATAGCAGCTCAGATACAATTGAGTTTGTTTACATCTAATCTGGCTAAGCCCTTTTGTTAGCTTATTTAATGGACAGTCATTCATACAATAACAACCTATCTATACCATTGTACTTTTATTATATACGCTTGAACATTGCTTACTGCCTACGCATGTATTCATTCCTCTAGCCTTATCATTAGTCGCTTAATTGATCCGATGACTCATGCTTTTCCACTTATATATATATATATATATATATATATATAAATTAGTTCTAGAATAATAGTCAAATGCTCTAATGATACTGATGAAGAGGAACTGAATGGATATTTTATTACAAATTTAGACTGAAAGAAGTACAAACTGTCAACCAGAAATATCTGTTCATGTGCCTACGGTTCATTAGTGATACAGAGATAATGCATAACAGTTCTGAGAATGTTTAAGTAAGCGAAACGACGAACAGTGTTCACCACGCATTCAGTATAGGCTGGTCATTGTTCAGGAATAATAAATCATTTTCAACAGTTTGTTAGATTAGTAATTATCCACGAATGTCCATCAGACTAGAATTCCTTTGAACGGTCATTTGGACTAAAATACCATAGTTATATGAACAAAAATGTGTTTTCAATCTCTTCTCTAATCTTGGTTAATCTCATATTCCACAGTTCAACAGATATTGTAGCTGAAAGATGAAATTTTTTAACTCTTTCTATTTTCATAACTTGAATCTGTATTATTATTAATATTACCGTCAGTGTTATTCATATATCTCGATATTCATACTTTTATTGTTATTAAACTTTCTAAGATATGCAGAATGTAGCTAGTATTTATCCCACTTCATCATATCCTAATTAACAAACATCATTTTAGCTATTACGTAATTTCCGAACAAGGCATTTGATTTTAGGGAGGAAATTTTGTTTAGTATATGGAGGATTGTGGAGACTATAGTGTTCATAGTTTAAACTTGGCAAGCCCAAACAATATAAACAGGACAAATGGAATTCAGTTAGTCATTTCATGTCAACAAGCAGTAAATAAGTAAAATTCCATTTCGTTTTACGTCCTACCTTTTTTAATTTATCTCTTATTATGTGGATAACAACGAATAGATTCATTTATTCCAATCAGTTAATTTATCTAAGTATGGGATGGACAGCCAGCTTGATTACCACAACAATACAAACATTGATTTGTTTATTCAACATCAGTTTTTGCATTTTTGTGACATATTAGATTAACATCTATAATTTGCATTATAAGGAAAGGTGAATGGTGGTTAGCAGCATAATCCAGGATGCTCATTCCGTCCTATTTGGGACTTGTTATCTGGATGCACCTGCATCCGAGTTGATGTTCACTCCGTGACTCGAACACAGTACCGTTCGCCCAAAACGCCATCACGTTATCCACATAGCTTCTGAGTCTGATGACCACTTTTTAGACGGTTGGAGGTAGAAAATACAGTTCATTCTCGTTATGTTTAAATTTACCGGTGTATCAGAATGTATGAAATTTCTGCAGAAACAACAATTTACATATCATTTTTATAAAAAAATGAAACGTTGAATTTCCTACAAGTTCAGTCGCCTAACTATTCACAGCATTGAAGACAGACATCAAAATGAGCAATAGCATGTGTAAATAACTAAAAAGCAGAGGTCAGGCAGAGTTGGTTGAAGAATATTGGTCGACGGCCTATGCGTTAGTGAGTAAGCAAGTCTGACATCAAGTAGGCTCTCAAATATTGTTAAACTGTTCGCTCATATTTAAACGAAAGTTTTTTAAACATTTTAATTGTTGTGTACTTACATCATTAATGCTCTCATCCCTCTGTTATCTATACTTATTATATCCATTGTTTTCTGTCTCATCTAACGTATAAACTTATTCAGATAAATACTAAACATTACTTATTTTAACATTAACAACTTTATATAGAATAAATGGAACATGGGTAGCAATGGAATACAGGACGCGCATTTCATCTCATATAGAACTTGTCAGCCGAGTGTACCAGTATCCCAGAGTCCTGCATTTCACCGCCCATCTCATTCCATCTGTTCCGTATAGACTTGTGTTATAATGGGTATATTTAGGCAAGGATGATCAAATTTCTGTCAAAATGTCAACAACCGGATAATCCAAACTGTTACGTCCTTGATCTGTCAACCCAATAATATACAGATGAGAACTTTTCTCAGTCTAGGTTAAGGTCTTGACACAATGGGCTAACTAGATTAACCCTGAGGCCAGAAACGCGTGAGTCTTAAGTGAGAATAATGGCCTTGAGCAGACAAACCAAAACTATCGTTTAACAACTGAGAGAGAAGACGAGTTATCTGGAACTACTTTATTTATTTCTGGTTCCCGATTCCCGATTCATATTGGTGTAAAAAATATTCATGAATAAATAAATGACTAACATGACCACAACGCACAAACAATCAGAAAAATACAATTATGTCTAAACTGGGTACTAGGGCAGAAAAATAACGTACCGTATGTTACGTTTTAATTCTAATAGCTTTGGAACAGAAAAAGGTATGGCAATGAACCATACATCAAACGAAAGATTATGGTTTATAGAACAAACTAAGGAAAAAACTAAGCGTCAGTACTTTACAAACTTTGAATTCAATGAAATAACACCCCCCAAAAATAGCTCCCATTGTTCTTCATGGCTCCTTTATTTCTCTGTTCACATCACAAACCATTAAGAATTAAATTATTAATCTTATTTTATTTGGCAAGCAATCCCAATTTATTCTCTATAGACTTGACTATTAATTTTAACTGTTAAATGTAGAGCTTAAAGAAAGTTTATCGAAGAGAATTCATCCCGTTCATGTATTTATGTTTTAATATAATGTTCATTTGAAAATTTTCAACTAATAGTGAGATATGTAGTTCAGCAAACATTGGAATAATATTCACTAATAATGACATGGGTAATTTCTTTATATATATTTATAGAAAGTGAGTCTGTGCATATGAAGGATTGCAACCAGTCATAACATATTATTGATCACAAGTACCAACCTAACACGAATGTCGCTCAGTGACAATATTGACCTTGAGATACTAAACGCTTAATTTAACCAACTAACTATAGCAGTACAGAGTTATGATAGAAAACTCTTTCATCGTTTCCAAATGCCTAATTTTTAATTTTTATCAACTTAACTAAGTTTCATTATTTAATTCTATGCGTCATTTTCTAATTTAAGTCGAATAGGCTACTTAATCCTCAATTCTTGCTAATATTCAGAAATTTTAGTTTTTTCGAAATTATGAAAACAGAAGATAAGATGTCTATGGTCAGTGACCAATGCGATTAGCCTGTCATTTTTTTGCGTCAATAGAAAGACTATTCGATACTTGTGAAACACGTGTAAAGACAAAAAACCAATATACATATATATACATATAGTTTAAATCTCACTTGTTAAGAGAGATTGGTTCATATTTTGTGGTAGTGTAACACAAGTATTTTACATTAATTTTTGCAAATTCTTTTATAAATTACACAATTCAATATTTGTGGGTAAGCGTAGGTGATTAAATGTGAAATATTGAATGGTTTGATGCCACTGAGAAACTCTAAGATGTTCAACCATTTAAGTGGTTAACAAGTAATGCTTAATTTTGAAAAAGATACTTTAATAAATACCATGTTATCCATTCACGTAAATTTCCAATTTTTCGGCTGATTAGGTGTTGTGTTGAACAAATGATTGTTGTACTAAAGTTACATAGTGATAACAGACGACTGTTGTCAATGTAACCACTTTCATGAAAACTGCATATGGTAGCTAAAATAATGCAGTAGAAGTGCTTCGAATTCGTTTATGATATGCGGTTAAGCAAAATGATATAATATTCTTACCTAGGTGGCTGGCACTATTGATTGTCCCACAACAACAATCATCGGTTGTTGAATATTTTGTCATCGTTTGTAAAGTTAAAATAGCATTGTACAGCTATGACGTGAAGATATTTATATGAGATTAGTTTTTTCACTCACCTCATCCACTTCCGAATTCGCAAGTTTAAACTTTAGTTGTTACCAAGTGTCTCAAAAAACTTTTAGTTTACAGAACACATTTTACAAGGTTGTAGTGACTAGATCAGAAGATTTGTTATACCTTAAAAAACTGTTATAACATGAACTGGTGACATAAAATCTATGACATGACTGGAACTGAAAATTTAAACGGTCTGAGTCTGGGAAGAAGATATATACTATTGACAGATAAAGATTTATTTGTCTATCCATAGCCATGAGATCTCTACATAACACGTACCTTCAGTGTTATATAGATTTACATGCACTTTTATTTGTTCACGAGATTCATGCTGAAGTGAAACGAATAAAAAGGCTACTGGATTCTTATACAATAAAATGTTAAACAAAACGAGCGCTTTATTGATGAAAACAATACGCTAAATTACTATCATGTCCTCAGACTTAACATTCGTCCTAACAACATTACCTAATGTTTTCAAAACAGACTTAAAAATCTCTTCAATTCTATAAAACGTTGCTAACAAATTAAAAATACCTTCATAGACGTATTTACTCGATTTATTGTGTCTTATGTATATGCTCTAAATCTCCATGAAAATATTGATTAGGTGTAGAATGTATATAGTTGAATTCATCAGTCAGCTGAGGAGTCCAACACTAGGACGAAACGACTGTCTAGTGCTTCCAGTTTTTTCATGGTTGTCTGGCTTTAATTGACTTATGAATTCAACTATTAAATTACTATAATATCCACAAAACGTCTTTCTGATTATAGATGTATGATCCTTTATTTCTTTCATTTCCAGAGGGTTGTGCAGCTAAACTTTATTCCGTTGTTCGACGATATTCAGTATACATTTTGAGATGGTGGTGAAGATTTGTAGCTCAGGTGGATGGTTTTAATGGAGTTTTGTTCTCTGAGCTGGATGGTTTGGTCGTGGAGCTTTTATCTTTATTCTGAACGACATCATCAGCACAAACTTCTACCCGAACAAAACTCCATCATTAGTATACATTGTTTACTTGCTAATAGTTGTAGTACCTGGAGAAAAAATTTCAATGATTTGTCCCACACTTATGTTGCGTAAACTGACATCTGTCACATGAAGGACAAAAACTGTCTACTGTTAACAATAGTAACAATAACATACATTTGATAACCCAATATTTGTACTAATTTAATAAATCCTTTTTTTTAAAAAAAAATTTAATGTTACCCATAGAAATACAATGCCGTTTAAGTCATTTCAGTCTATATTTTAAACATCGTTAGTTGACTATTTCCATTATTTTCTGGATTCCACATAAGCTAGTAAATATTCAAGCTGTTTTACCTTTGTGTCGTTTAATCTATTAACTAAACATATATTAAGGTGATAAATGGATAAATTCAATGCAGTTTTTATTTCTTCAACTAAGTGTTCTTTCGAATACTGACTAACAATGTTAGTAATCTAAACCTGGAAAGCTTAACCTAGGTAATCTTTTCAATGCTGATTCAAATATCTTATGCAGAGATTAATGAATAGAAGGGTGAAAAAAGTCGATTTGATATGAACTGTCAATTCGTTTCACTGTTTCATGAATTACAGAAGGTTAAATGTTATTATCACTAAATTTATCTCCTTTGTTAATTGAAGTTCATTAGAATATGTTGTATTATTTTATTCATAATAATTTCTTTTGCCGAAACTGTCCTGAATGATAACAGAGTCAATCAACAATACAAACTATTTCTATTATAAAATGAAATACTGAAATGAATGAATACACTACCTACCTCAAATACAATTTTATTAATAATGTTATCACGGCGGTCATGAAAGAAATATTTACGCCCATCCCACCATTAATTTACGACGTTTTCATACATTCTCCTAATGCAACCCTAATAGCTATCATGAACTGACGATATTGGTTTAAAAAATGACATTATCAGTTATTAATGTTCTATGATGGATATTAAATTCCACTAGTTTGTGGAATAGTTAACGTTTTTCCTATAATGACTCATAATATTTGAGTTAGCGTGAGTTTAAATTCAGTCTCAAGTATATTTACGGCTGTAGAAATGTTTTTTTGACCATTTTGTTTCTCATAGAATATTTGTCGCTAGAAGCGCTTAAGAAAGTAGTCGAAGAATTCGGAAGGTCAACCCATTTCGGTTTCACGACTCATGATTCGTATTTCCATTTCAATAAGAAATCGTCTGTAATGTTGGTATGCTGAATAAGTGATCAGGGAGCAGTAAGAATAAACCAAAATCATTCTCAAATAAGGGATGAAGCTGATCAATTTTATAAAGTTATTACAAAATGTGGAAGCCTAGCGTCTATTTGTGCCGAAATGGTCAATTGATGCTGGACTGACATTCGTAGGAACATGTATCACAACCCTGAATATAATTTTTTGACTTCAAGCAATATGCTCAGGTTGTGGAAGCTTACTCAGTAGGGATTCGAAATTAACAGACCTCCACCAATAGAAAGCATGACTGTTCCCAATATAGTAAACTTAGTATAGTTTTCATTTCCAAAGTGGTTGCATATGCAGGGCAATTTTGATATGCAGCATAAATTTTCCTGGCAGTTAAACCTTTCAATCAATTAACACATTTTTTTAAGTAAACGGAAAGCCGCTGTCCAGTGCTTCCCGATTTTCAATGGCGGTTTAACTAGGATTAGCCCATGATTTGATCTATGATAAACTTGGAAGTCACATAATTTCAATTTGAGGATGTTTAACTTATCAGCGGGATCAAGATATTAATATGGATTATGATTTCTTTGCTACCGCTGATCAAATCAATTTGACAAACAGTATTAGAGATTGCTTGTTCAGACTGGACTTGGGAAACCAACAACGAAAGTTTGTTATGGTATGATAGTCATTTAATAAGTATTTATCAGTGTATTTAATCTTTATCGAAATCGTACACCTGGTCTTTCCATTTACATGTTGGCTGCATACTAATTTATTTTTTTTTAGGATAATTAAAATCGTACACTATTGCCTTGAAACACTTAGTTCAATGTCTACGAGGTTACTAATAATAACGACTCAATTTTTTAATCAAATGAATATAATCAAATAGCATCATCATGAATATGTTTGTACCCGATGCAAATAGAGTTTTAGATCACTATAAACGAATTCGCTATTGAGTGCCATAGTTGTTTATTACATATTAAATCATATGGAAGTATATGTTAACATATTTGTTCATTCGAGTATGCCCCTTCAGAAGATAATACCATTTCCGTGGTAAAGTAATTTATCAAAAACTTCTTTAGATCCCTTTTGTCGGCATATATCACCGTTGCATAGACATAAGCAACATTTTCTGAATGCAAACGTAAGCTAACTTTAGAAATTTCGACTTTGCTGTATAATTTGTTTTAAATAAAATTCCCTGTATCACTATTGTCTTCTTTTTCCCAACATTGGGTTCTTGAATATATTAGATTTCGTTTGTATGGATACGACTACATATGAAACTATATATTGAGACTGAGACCAACCGAGCATGAATCACTTGCCAAAACATCACTTCCTACCGTCACATCATTATTAGTAATGATTTAGATTACCCGTTTGTTGCTGTTCAGGACTGACTATATATCATTCTTTGTCGGCATGTGTACATACTGTGTTTGCTGCCTCAATATAGTCATTTACCTAGATTTCAAATGGTTATCTGATAATTAAAAGTGATTTAAACTATATGTTAGAGGTAACAAAACTGTTTCATAGACAGAATATCTCTCAATCCAATAGCTCATCAGATAACGCCTTACCGTTTGAATTGAAAAGTATTGTATTCGCGCTGCCGTACATATATCATTATTGGGATACGGATAATAATTAGAATGAATCATACACCCACTAGATTCTACTACTAGCTTCAAGCCAACTTTTTATACTAGTCATATGTTTTATATACGTACTTGGAAATTGAATTTACTTATTAGTTTTAATCAATCTTCCTTTTGAAAGTTTTTTTTACAGTTTTTTATTTCTATAAAGGGGTTTTGTGGAGATTTTAGTAATTTTATATAGTTGAACTCATGAGTCAATTGAAGCTAGACCACTAGGGAAAACTTGGAAGCAGTGGATGGCCATTTCGTCCTATCGTGGGACTCCTCAGAAGTGTGCATTATTCATTTATTTATTTATTACATAACATTGATTCGTGAAAACATATTTTATTCAGTCACGTATATCTTTGCAATGTTTAAAAGACAATTGATGATTTTATTATTCAAACCTGAATGGCAATGAATCAGACGATTCTAATAACAAATTGTAATATTAATTTTATTTAAATTAATTTTACATTGTTTCGTTAATCAAATTGTTTATAAATAGAGATTTTTCTTTTTAATTATCATTAGATTAGTAAATGAAATAGTATTTCGTGGATCGGTTGAAGTTAGACATTAACACCGTTGGATGCCGGCAGGCCCAGTGGTCTAGAGTTTAAGCGCTCGCGCGCGAGACTGATAGGTCCTGGGTTCGAATCTCGTGAAGCATGATCATGGATGCGCACTGCTGAGTAGTCCCACAATAAGACGAAACGGCCGTCCAATGTTTTCAGGTTTTCTTTGGTGGTCTAGCTTTAACTGACTCATGATCTCAACTACTAAAATGAAATAGTATTTATTTAATTTGTAAAAAGTTTAATTCTTGTCGTGATTGATAATAAGAAATGTCATTGATCAATCTTTTTGATGTAAGTCACTTATAAAAATAATATTTATCGACTGTTACTCAAATGAATATATTTTCCAGATTAATTCATCAAACATACTATTTGGTAAAAATATTTTGATAGCTGATTTATCATTCGTGATAAAAGTTGTGACTTTAATAATACGTTACATGAATTCAATAAATGTTACCGTTTGATCATGATCAAAGTTGAATATAGGATTTTGTTTCCTTAATGTTTTATTGAAATAAAGACCGGATGAATATTTATGACAATGAATATACTGAAAGCCAATCTCAAATGGGCAGTACACGAAGTTTCAAGGTTGGATACTACTGAGTAAGAAGAGAAAATCAATCGATTCTTTTTCCTTCAGACCCTGATAAATATACAAGAAAAACACAATCGAAGATAAGCTGAATAAAATTTAAAGAACATTTTCAGAAAATTGCCTTCCGACTACGTTCATCGTTAGTAAACTCAAACTGAAGCATCAAATTGAAAGTACCTCCAATCTTTTAAAGGCTTCATTCATGAACACTGAATTCGAATGGGATACAGTTGCGAAGATTCTACAGAAAAGACTATCTACATCTAGTGAATTAAATTTACCCAAAATCCTTTTCTTTTATGAGAAAGAGAACGAAGTCGTTCATCGCCTTTACATTATTGTATTGTACATAGTCTGTACGATTTGCTAACCTCTGTATATAAATTATACGCTATTTATTGTTTAATCTATTAAGGACGAAAGCCACTCTTAAATTCTTAGCAAAACTTTTTATTATAACCATGAACCGATCTAAGCTAGAAAGCCATTGGAAAAGTGGAAGCACTGGATAACCGTTTCTTACTAGTATGGCAATCCTCAGCAGTGTGCGCCCACCACCCCACACATGAGATTCGAATTCAGTGGGAAACCGTGATCGGCGGAGCTAGACTGTATCAGGTGTGTGGCAGTTACCCACTGAAGACAATGAAAGATGGTCATGCAATATCGTATGACACCGACTCAGTGGTCTAGAGGTTAAGTGTCCGTGCACGAGATCGAAGGACCTGGGTTTGAGTTCCACCTGCAGAGTTGTGGATAAGTACTGCTAAGTAGTCACATTCTATAAGGAGACGACTGTCCAGTGCTTACACGTTTCCAGTGGTTATCTAACCTACATTACCTCATGTTTTCAATAAACTTCAAAAATCTCCACAACCTTATACTGATAAGCATTTCTATACAAACTATTATCATTAGCTTCAATTAAAGTAATTTTTTTCTTGTTATTATGTTTCGTTTTGACACAATGCAAGTAAATGTCCAAAATATTTTATTAATAACTTCAATAATATCCGAAATTACAGTAGAAAAACTTGTTAATGTGTATTCTAATGAATGATAAATCAAACTATTGGATTGATGAAACATCAATCGGTGATTAACTAACAAATAATACATTGAATAATTGGAGTTAACTTGGTACAAAATGAAATTCATTCATTAGCTGAATAATTAGTTCAAGTAAATTAGACTAATTTATACTTCTTATTTTCAATCTTCAGTATATATGAATAAATAGGAAAGAATTTTTAAAATATTGGTGAGATTTTATGATGCATCTTGTTATGATAGACATACCAGAAAACGAAATAATGACTATAAATAAAACGCTAAAACTTATAATAATCCGGAGTTATAGTAGAATCCTAGTAAATTTTAGTTTTTACAGCCCTTATACTTTAAAAATTAATTTCACACAATTGTAAATCTGCAGACAGAATTTCAAATTCAGGACTAGAAAATGTCAGTCTAGTCACAAAAATTATGTACTTCATGCTTTTCTAGTAAAATGGTTAACACATTAATCGGCAATTACAGTCTACCCATGGTAATGAAATGAATCGCTTGTACCGTTATAAACAGAATTATGTCAACTAAAATATTATATATGGTGTGGTAACATTTAAGAACTGGTAAGGTTAGAATGTACAGTTTAAGTAACTTAGTCTTGTAGGAGGCCAGTTCTTTAAAAATTACTGATACACCTTGTTGACTAGTCCCATTTAGTGCGAAATTCGTTGAAGGTATGAATATACTGTGGTTGAATATGCAAGCTAAGTGTTTCCCGAATGAAAACTAGATTTTGAAATAGCGAGAACCTTTTCGGTTTATTTTAGACTGAACAAATCATTATACCCACCCCAATTGTTTAAGGAATTTGTTTTGCTATCGAAGAGGACTTAATCTTTTTTTTCAGAATATTAACTGCTCGAATATTTTCTGTTTAACGTGTCTATCAGTTGAACATGTTAAATGAACAAGAAATAGGCTTCCAAGCTTAAGAGTTTAACAAACAACTGAAATCACCCTGTTGGCATGTTGATGATGTTGAGTATGAATTCTCTTAAATAAATGGTTTAGGAAAGGTGACTGAATGAATAATTTATTGTTAAAAGATCAATTCTAAATACAAAGTCAATATGGGCGGATTAAACAAATTAATTAAAACTCATACAAATAAAATATCAGCAACAATTTTGTCTTTTATAAGCACTTACACATAATATCCTAACATGAAGGAATGAATGGACTATTTTTCAAAAAAATATACAAAATAAAACATCCTTTGACTGTTAAACTACGTGTATAACAATAATTGGTTTCAAAAGTATAGTTTTATTCCAGTTAGTTACCATGTAACTGGAGGAAAACTAAACAAATCACATAAAATGTTTAAATTGAATGTCTTCATTACAGGTATGAAGAACAGGATAAAATACAATAATTCAAACTGTTAAATGACGACGATTAAGGCGGGAAAACAGATATTATCAACTACTTTAGATGTAAACATAAAAATAAAATTAAGATATTGAACTTTTACGTGTATTACTTCATTTTCAAATATGTACTTTAATTACATAATGAATAAAAAGCCTGTTTCGAAACTAATGAAAGAATAAATGTTATTTTTCAGTTCATAACTAAATATTATTTAAAACCTATTAAATGATTGAGATTAATATAATCAAAGATGGATAGTGGCTAGCGGTGGAATACAGGACGCGGTTTTCGTCAGCTGGCTGTACCTGCATCCAGCAAATGGTACTGGGTTCGAGTCCGAGGGCGAACATCAATTCTTAGATGCAGGTATATCCAGCTGACGAGTCCCAAATAGAACGAAACACGCATCCTGGATTCTACTGCTAGCCACCATCCATCTTTGCTCATAATGCTTGTGAATTCAGGCAATATCGAGGCAATACTCACAGCATGTACATATGCCGATAAGACACTGATCAACTGCAGTCCTAAATAACAATGGGAAGATAGAAGTAAATAATACCAAGTGATTCAGAGTACGTTTTAAAAATTCTTTATATAGGTAATTGGAAAATTCGCAAATATTTTCGACTCAAATATTCATAGAATTAAATGTTCTTAAGCAATTAAAAATAAACTGGATTCTAGTCAATAAATATTATGGTAGAAGAAAATTGTCTGGGTGTGTATATGTGGATTATTCAGCTCCAATGAATTCTAGACTTAAACGTCAAAATAAATGAATAATAAAAACTTTGATAACTAGTTAATAAATAATGCTAATTTATGTATTAAAGTGATGTTGTGTACAAACCAAATATTTGATACAAAGACTATCGTAAATACAACTCATTTAACATGTATATGATAATAAGATATGATCAGTATACGGTTGTGAAGATTTTTGAGTTTAGATTGATTTCATGAATGAATCAATGTTAGACCACCATTGGAAACCTGGAAGCACAATACAGCCGTTTCGTTATAGTATAGAACTCTTCAGCAGTGCGCATTCACGATCGCGCAGTCGGGCTGGATTCGAACACAGGATCTTCGGTCTCGCACAAGGACACTTACCCTCTAGACCATGATATCAATTTTATTAGCAGTTTACCAATCTGAAAAGTTAGCATAGATCAAACAAAATCTTATACAAAATACCAGTAGATACCGGGTGGAGTAAGAAAGTAAAACGCATTTTGTGACGAACAGTTTCTTATTGCCACCAACTGGTCTTCATCATTGCTCAAATCGGTCAAACATAACGAAATAGTTAAGTTCATCAATCACTTCTCTTATCTTATAAGTCACATCATCTCGAGTGGTTTCAACTTCAGAGCTCCTTGGTCATATATACATATGATTATGAAAATATTAAAAAGTCATGGGATAAGAAACTGACTATAGTTTTAGGTAAATCATTATACAATGAGAAATTTTTTAAATGTTGATAATAGACAAGTAACATAATGAGCAAAGTACCTATGAATATAATTAACAGAAAAGTCAAATAATGTGGGGGGGGGGGTATATGAAGTAAATTCAAATAAAAAATTCTAAATCCTTTTTATAATAATAACTAATCAATGTACTGTAGGTATTATCACTGTTAAATCGAATGAGTGCGTGCGTGCCCTGTATATATGTATGAACGTGCTGGTTCCTGCCCATCAGAGAGGGGTGAATTATTTGTCAGAGCAATGATACGCGAAAACCGTATGAGCAGTCTAGAGCACTTATCATTCCTGCTATCTGCCTAGCCCAGCCAGTTAAGTCCAGAACACCAATAACAGCCTCTACAATATGAATCATTTATCTCAAGCATACTGGATTCATATACCAACAGACAGACAACATCGTACCATAAAATAGAAAATAACATTTGTATAGGATTCAGCTAAATGTGGCTGTGAATAGGAGGAACAGTAATTAATAGACTGGGTATAACTCAAGAAGGGTAAATCGTACAGTAATAGTCTATAGGTCAAAATAAAGCTTATAATAAGAGGGATACGAATATGAATGGTTGAGTTACCTAACAATTATACAATAGGAAATATACATATCATATTGGTTCATTAATAGTTCTCAACAGTTACCATTCATAAATCTTCACGGGATATAACAAATCCATTATAGAATAATTAAAATATAAACAAAACTTGATATTAATTTAATTCATATATAATCTAAATTATTTTTAAAATATCACTTTTAAAATTAATCTAACATTTAATTGTATATTCACAATCATTTAAATAATGCTAATTCAAAATTTAACTTTTAAAAAACCACGCATAATAAACTTTTTCCACCAAGATTAACTGCAGTTTATTTTCTTTTTTAAGAAAAATGTTTTTTTTTAAAAAAAACAACCGCCTACACATTTAGAATTAAAATGTAGCCAGTGGATAATTTTTTGTTTTACAAAAATTTTTCTGTTTTATTTCAAAGAAAACATAAATTTATTAAACGATTCTAACATTATCTTCTTAGTTCAATAAAACAATCTACGTTCTTTATAAATGTATATGTATATATATATATATACATGCATTAGCATATACATCTATATCTATATATATATATATGTATAGACGGTTATATAATTTGTATTTGTCTCTAATCTGTAGAACAAAGTGAAAATCTTTTCTTTTACAATAGAGTAAGTTGGATAATATATAACTTGATAAAGTTTAAACTTTTTTCTTTGAAATTTTTCAGTTGAAAGTAAAGGAATAAACTTTTTTTTCGATTTTCAGAATGTCTATACATTATTGGATTTATAGTTGATTCAGTTAGGTACAAATGGAAAATATAGTTACATGTATTTAAGCAAAAAAAACTTGTGAAATGTCTCTTTTTAAACAATGTACATAGTTTCATCATATTTTGTGATTGTTATATCCCGTGAAGATTTATGAATGGTAACTGTTGAGAACTATTAATGAACCAATATGATATGTATATTTCCTATTGTATAATTGTTAGGTAACTCAACCATTCATATTCGTATCCCTCTTATTATAAGCTTTATTTTGACCTATAGACTATTACTGTACGATTTACCCTTCTTGAGTTATACCCAGTCTATTAATTACTGTTCCTCCTATTCACAGCCACATTTAGCTGAATCCTATACAAATGTTATTTTCTATTTTATGGTACGATGTTGTCTGTCTGTTGGTATATGAATCCAGTATGCTTGAGATAAATGATTCATATTGTAGAGGCTGTTATTGGTGTTCTGGACTTAACTGGCTGGGCTAGGCAGATAGCAGGAATGATAAGTGCTCTAGACTGCTCATACGGGTTTCATGTGTCACTGATCCGATCGATAATTCACTGCTCTATAATTGGCGGTATCATCGCGTCATATATTAAACAGGGCATGCAGACAGGCATACAACTTATAACAATTGGTGACGGGGATGAGATTCATTGTTGAAAATAGATCATTTTCATTAAAAATACATTATTTCCATATTTTTTTATAATTAATTTAGTACCCAATAATTATTTGATGAAATATTGAATATTCAAAAGATAATAAAGTATATTTATTAATTTTATCATTATCAACTATTTTATAATTCAAATAAATGATCAAATGAAATCAGAAGGGGTTTTTTAGTATATTGTAGAATTTATAGTGGTTGAGATCATGAGCCGATTGAAGCAAGACCACCATGAATCGTGGATGCACACTGCTGAGGAGTCCCACAATTGGATGAAACGGCCATCAAGTGCTTACAGGTTTACTATGATTTCATGATTTCAACCATTAAAATTAAATGTAAGATTTATAATTCATCTACCACTTTCAGATATGTTACTATGTAAATCTTCAGGAAGTATATGAATTTATTGATCTGTAATAAATTTATTAACTGTATATAACATAACTAAACTGTACATAAACTTAAATTAATACTGACCTAATATTTTTAACATCAACTGTTTTATATATATATGATACTTTTTAAGGAAATAGGAAAAGTAATGCATAATAATACAACTTATCCTAAGAACAAAAAAAACAACTGAACTATGTAAAAAGACTTCTATTCTAAATGTGATAAAGTTCACATGTACATTTACTGATGATTTATCCATTTGATAAACACATATATAATATCTTTAAATGGATTCAAGTGTTTTATAAACAATAGATTATATTTATGTGTATATTATCCAAGCATATGTTATTGTTACAAGCTAAGTTTATTTAGAATATATATATGCATATCACTACTTAAAAGCATATGTTCTCTTAATAGAATCAACTCTCATGTAGATCTTACTGAAATGTAATGATTAGAAAAGATTTATTGAATCATTCATAGCTATATGGTGTACTAAAATGAAATGTTTAACATAGTAATAAGTATCCTGGGAGATAAACTCCAGATGTTTTACGGTAAAAAGAATGTAAATTATTCATTTCACACTAGTCTAAATTTTGATTCTAAGTTTATAACATAGAGATAATGTAATAAGAAAATTGTAATTTCTTCATTAATTTTATAAATTGATTTTAATAATAAAATTTTTATTATTATTTATTTAAGAGACTTTTATTATTTAGGTGATTTATGTGAGTATACATTAGTAATCTTATTCTAATCTTTTTCTTATTGTAATATTTTAAATTCCATTCCGTATTGTTACATGCAATTGCATAATGTGTAATACTCGATGACCTAATAAACTTTGAATGCTTCCTAATTAAGATTATCTTTATGTTTATTAACAGTTATTTCATTAAATGTACTAAAACAAGATGTGATCAGGTTTATATAGAACAGTTTTAAATTATTTCAGAAGGAGTTTTGTGGATATTATAGTAATTTTAATAGTTGAGATCATAAGTCAATTGAAGCTGCATGACCATGGAAAACCTCAAAGCACTGGAAGGCCGTTTTGTCCTATTAAGGGACTCCTCAGCAGTGCGCATCCCGCCTCACTTCAATTGTTTGATGATCTCAACTATTAAATTATTTCATTTAATATTATGGGCAATGTTTAATCTAACTAAATGGTAACATAAAATTAATTGATTTATATTGATTTCTGCGCAAAATTGTTTTTGGCTGGTCATTATCCAACTAATATTTATAGGTGATCACTGGATAATTGTTTTGAACACTTTATATTCTTAAGGAAATATCTCTTTTTTTACTTTTCCAGCTTTGACGAGCTTGTTTAAAGTCTTTGAGATTTGGCTATCTAGCCTTTTGACTAGATATGTGTCCATTGGTTTGTATACACTTTTACCTTCAAGTTGTTCCTCGACTTTCCATATATACTCCTCCTTGTCTATAATCACTGTTGTGCATCCTTTTTCCGCTGGAAGTATGAAAATAACTTCTTTAGTTCTGAGTTCTTTTAAAGCTATTTCGTTCTAGTGAAGTCAGTTGGCTGTTGTCTTTCTTTCGTCGAGTTAACGGTACTATGGTTTGTCTTATTTCCTGTTGAGTTTAATCACTTATTCTGGCAGCTTTGAGTGATGACTATAGTGCAGCGAAGAATCCCAATTTTGAGGCGTCATTTGTATTACAGTTTAATCCTTTTGGGAATAGAGGTTTTTCTATGTTTGTTAAGGGTTGCTCTGGCGGATTGACCACACAGTTGTTTATGATTTCATCTATAGGTGGTTTTGAAATCTTGATTCGTTAGAAAATGTATAATTAAATAACTATGGTTTATGAATATTATTTGAAAATCGATTGTGTATCTTTATTTTAATCTGAATTATGATATTATCTCCCTAAAACGATTCGGCATTGAACATTATTCTTTTTGAGTTGGCGGAGAAGATTTGTAGCTCAGGTGGATGATTTTGAAGGAGTTTTGTTCTCTGAGCTGGATGGTTTGATCGTGGAGCTTACATCGTTCTTCTGAACGACTTCCTCAGCACAAACTTCGGGTAGAAGTGAAGTGCTCGAATTTCTCCATATATGACTCACAGCTTCTCCTGTAGACCTCGATCTTGATTTTTTATTGTTGACTTTTTTTTGCAGAATGACTCATGTCATTTTAGAAAATTCTGTTTTGAGAGACTTCTTTCCTCAAAATTTTGGTTGACTTCTTTAATGAGGAATGAGTGTTAAATAATTCTTGTTCTAACGCAGATATCTTATACTTTTATCTTCAGTCGTAGATAGGAATTTTCCAGTCCACATTTCTTTCATTTTTAACAATAATTTCTCATAAACTCATATGTACATATATAACATTGCATCACTAGAAATTATACAGAAAACAGTACCTAAGCGGTATTAAACGAATTCAGATATTTTTCTTCAACTATGGAGATATTAAAGGCTTCTTCAAAATGTCACTGAACTAACTCAATCAGTGCTTGATTTTCCTTACTGAACGACTTCGACAACAATTGTCCTTCAACTGTAATATTCTTTTAAAAACTATTATCATATTTCATTATGCTTTTGAATAATCAGAAATAGATCAAATTGCCAATTAACAAGTGAACCATTTACTTCAATAACATTTTATGTGTTTCTTTTGATAATTTTATAGCGTAAAATTTACATGGTAAGTACACGAATCTTTTTCAGTAAAGACTTGAAGTCACCTGAAGTTAATCTTGTTTTTAATGAGTACTTAATATGAGATCTTGTATTATTTTCTCTCAGTTTACTTTTTTTATTATTTCTGACGTGGTTATGAAAGAAAATGCATTTGGTGTCTATATATATTTGACACAAATGAAAAGTAGTTTTCCATGTGTTGAATTTGTAAGACGTTCTAAATCGTTAGAAATATCATGTAAATACTAACTGTACTATATTTCCCTAGAGATTTCGAAATATTTTTAATTGGTTCTTTTCTACTGATCAATGTTCACCAATCTAAATATTTACGAAACTTTACTTACATAACACGTCTGTGAAGCAAAAACCTTAAAACAACCTGTAGATTTGTGTTGGAAAGATTGATTTTTTCACGAAAGTTTCTCAAGAAATGACGTTTATCATAAAGGTTAGCATTTTGGAAAAACACAGACACCATATGATATTTCGTTTTAATAGTGAGCTCTAAAAGTAAATTTTGGGAATTCGTCACATAATACCATAATGTTTCAAGGCTGAACGATATGAGAATGTGATCATCATGTAATAGAATTAGTTTACTCAAATATGAAGGTGGCAAATAGTATGTTGACAGTATTAAAGATCAAGGTTGTAATACAGTAAAGAAGAGAAATAATTTAATTTTATCAATCAGTTTCATTTATTGTTGTCCCATTTAGCCATTTCTTTCAAATAACCCAGACTACTGATACCATATTCAGTTTCTATCACTGATAGAAGCAAATACGATTAGTACGTAGATAGATTATTCATTTTTTTGTTTTTTCCATTACAAATTTGATCTGAACTAAAATTCACAATGATTTACCTAATACAACCAAGATAATTAAATACACTACGGAACTTGAATTAAAGAAATTTGAGTAGGTATTGACATTTGAACATTCACATGCATGGAATTCGATGAATGATGTATACTATATGTTAATAAATAACTTTTGTTTCCATGTTGTCACAAAATAATTTAGCCTCATTCTAACAATTTATAGTTTTAGAACTGGACAATATGATTAACGTGTATTTTCTGGAAAAAGGGTTTCGAATATTATTGATTATCTTATTGTTATCATGATTATTTTGTTAACAACCATTTAGCTAAAATAAATATAACCCAGTTTTGATAACATCTGGTATTTACTCTACACTTGGAATCTTATTAAATAAATAGAAAAAGAAAGATGAGTAAAATCCATGATGGTTTCTCTATTAATTTTTGGAAATAATAAATACCCAAAAATCTATTTACTTATTAGTTAGTTTGCCTTTTTAATTTGTAAACTTCAACCTCAGTTGATTTGTATTTGTCTACTTATAGTGACCATTCTCTATGCTTAATCAGATCAAATCTACTATTATTTTCAGTATATGGTTGTGGAGATTGTTTAGTCTTAATCAAGATCATGAAGTTATCAATGTTAGACCATCATTGGAAACCTCGAAGCACTGTGAATCAACTAGTGTTAAACTACTATTGAAAACCTACTGTTCTTTTGTTAACCATTGCTCATAGAAATGAGTAAATGTCTCTAGTAGGTCTACTCTAACTAAAGCCAGGTTACTAATGAATATAAATCTACACAACATACTTCTGCCACTAAACAAAGAAGGTACTTCCCTCCACATTCTAATATTGTGAGTCCTGATATTTTAAAAACGTTTGTCCATTTAAACAACACTGCTACAGTTAATCAGTTATTCATAAGGACGTCCATGGTCAGACTCAGAGAAACAGAAGATTGAGAAGCAGAACTGGATTTAACTCAGGGATCGATTCATCGAGGACACCGCGAGGTTAAATACCTCTCACATCACCATCACATTACAAGGATCATAGGGGGCGTAGAGGAAGTTTTTAATGGAATTAACAACGCAAAATATGGACAGAACGTTTGGAGGTAACTTGCCATTTCCAACTCATTTTCAATTCAACTTGTCTTTCCGGGGTAACACTATCACTATAAAGTGCTACCTGGCACATGTTGACTTAAATTTTTCCAATCTAGACTGGTTTAAAAAGTTTTGATATATGTGAGATCTCACTTATTTCTGTATGTTGTACTATAGGTCACTATGGCTACATACAATTTTACCTTGTTGGATCAACAATGAGCTGGTTTTTCAAACAAGCTGAGATGCACTGTAACAGTATGTAATTAATCTCGTAGCTAAAGCTGATAGTTAAAACAGTGTTTCGGGACCTAACCAATGTTGTGCGCGATTTTCGAAACAAGCTTCTAACTCATCTGCTCCCCATATTTCAATTATTCGGTAGTTTACCAATGCTGACTGAATACATGGCTTCAAAACTCTAAGTTTTCATCATCAAAAATGTCACTTAATTATTTTCTGTATCAGCAAATAAGTCTATCATCTCTTTCAGTGTTTTAGAGCATACTTTACTTACTTACTTACGCCTGTTACCCCTCGTCGAGGAGCATAGGCCACTCACCAGCATTCTCCATCCAACTCTGTCCTGAGCCTTCCTTTACAGTTCTTTCCAGTTACTATTCATCCTTTTCATATCTGCTTCTATTTCCCGGCGTAATGTGTTCTTTGGCCTTCCTCTTTTCCGCTTCCCTTCCAGATTCCAAGTTAGGGATTGCCTTGTAATGCACATTGATGATTTCCTTAATGTATGTCCTATCTACTTCCAACGTCTTTTCCTAATTTCCTCTTCAGCTGGAAGCTGGTTTGTCCTCTCCCATAAAACGCTGTTGCTGATAGTATCCGGCCAATGGATGTTGAGTATTTTGCGTAGACAACTGTTTATAAATACTTGTACCTTCCTGATGATGGTCGTAGTAGTTCTCCACGTTTCAGCTCCATACAGTAGGACTGTCTTGACGTTCGTATTAAAGATTCTGACCTTGAAATTGGTTGAGAGTTGTTTTGAGTTCCATATGTTCTTCAATTGTAAAAATGCTGTCCTTGCTTTGCCAATCCTCGCCTTTACATCTGCATCCGATCCTCCTTGTTTATCAACGATGCTCCCCAGGTACTTGAATGTTTCCACCTCTTCCAGAGTTTCGCCATCAAGTGTGATTGGGTTGGTGTACTCCGTGTTGCATTTGAGAATCTTGCTTTTTCCTTTGTGAATGTGGAGGCCTATCGATGCGGAGGCTGCTGCTACATTTGCTGTCTTCATCTGCATTTGTTCGTGTGTATGAGAGAGGAGGGCTAGGTCATCTGCGAAGTCCAAATCATCTAATTGATTCTAAGAAGTCCATTGTATTCCGTATTTCCCGTCAGATGTAGAATTCTTCATAATCCAGTCAATCACTAGAAGGAAGAGGAATGGGGAGAGTAGACAGCCTTGTCTGACTCCGGTCCTTACTGGAAATGCATCTGTCAGCTGTCCTCCATGCATCACTCTGCACTGTAGTCCATCGTATGAGTTCTGGATAATGTTGACAATCTTTTCAGGAACTCTATAGTGTCGAAGAAGTTTCCACAATGTTCTCCTGTCCACGCTGTCAAACGCCTTCTCATAGTCAATGAAGTTGACGTATAGTGATGAGTTCCACTCAACTGATTGTTCAACGATGATCCGTAGTGTCGCAATCTGGTCTGTGCACGACCTATCCTTACGGAATCAGCCTGTTGATCTCGAAGTTGAGTGTCTACTGCGTCTTTCATCCGATTCAGCAGCACTCTGTTGAAAACTTTTCCTGGTACTGATAACAAACTGATGCCTCTGTAGTTTTCACATTTGCTCAGATCTCCTTTCTTTGGTATCTAGATGAGATATCCTTCTTTCCAGTCCATTGGCACTTGTTCCTCTTCCCAAATCTTCTTGATTAGAAGGTGAAGTATGTTTGCAGTTATTTCAATGTCTGACTTCAGTGCTTTAGCTGGTATATTGTCAGGTCCTGCCGCCTTCCCACTTTTGATTTGTCTGATGGCCATCTTGACTTCTTCGATCGTTGGTGGAGTGACATCTATTGGAAGGTCAGTGTGTGCTGCTTCGATGTTCGGTGGATTCAATGGAGCTGGTCTATTCAGCAGTTCCTCGAAGTATTCTGCCCATCTTTTCCTCTGTTCTTGAATCTCAGTGATTGTCTTTCCTTCTTTGTCTTTGACTGGTCTCTCCGGTTTGCTATATCTCCCTGCCAATTTCTTCGTTGTATCATATAGTTGTCTCATATTCCCTTCTCTTGCAGCTTTTTCCGCCGTCGTTGCTAGTTCTCCCATGTATTTCTGCTTGTCGGCTTTAATGCTTTTCTTCACTTCCCTGTTTGCTTCTGCGTAGTCTGCTTGTGCTTTGACTTTCTCTGCTCGTGTTCGGCTGTTGTTAATTGCTAGTTTCTTGTTCTTCCTTTCTTGAATTTTGTCCAGGATTCCCATAGAGATCCATTCCTTGTGATGATGCTTCTTAGGATCAAGAACCTCCTGACACGTTGAAGTTAGTCTTTCTTTTATCCCTTTCCAGTTGTCCTCCAAAGTAGTTTCTTCTTCTTTCAGTAGATCCTGTAGAGCTTGGAACCTGTTGTTGAGAGTTATCTCGAATTCGTTAAGTTTGTCAGTATCTCGAAGGAAGACTGTGTTGAACCTTTGTGGTGCTGTTTGTCCAGTTGTCCAGTGTTTCTTTAGCTTCAGTCTCATCCCAGCCA
>NC_031495.1:30542245-30547713 GCF_000237925.1 Schistosoma mansoni
AGTCTCTCCTCATTTTCATTTCTCTCTCCTAGTCCATGTCGTCCAATTATATCTTCATATCCTGTGTTGTCCACTCCAACTTTAGCATTTAGATCTCCCATCAGGATGGTGAGGTCTTTTCGTGAGCACTTCTCTATAATTGATTGCAGCCTTTCATAGAACTGATCTTTATCATCGTCGTTGCTATCATTGGTGGGTGCATAACATTGGATAACGTTCATTGTGATCCCTTGCTTCTTTGTCCTGAATGATGCTTTGATTATCATGGGTCCATGAGATTCCCATCCCACAAGTGCATTTCGTGCTTCTTTGGACAGCGTTAGAGCAACTCCCTGAGTGTGTGGAGCATTTTCCCCTTCGTGACCGGAGTACAGCAGCATCTCTCCTGTACCTAGCCTTTGTTGTCCAGTTTGTGTCCAATGGGTTTCGCTGATTCCTAGTACTGCCAAGTTGTATCTCCTCATTTCCATTGCTATTTGGCTGGTCTTTCCTGTCACCCAGATTGTCCGGACGTTCCATGTACCTATAAAGAGTGTTGCTCTGGTTGTTAGAAGGTGCATCGGTCTCGTGACTTCCGAAGAATTTCGGCTTTTATCATGAGACGTCATAATTATTCCTTCAACTCCCAGGGCAGAGTTTAAATGGTTTGAATTATTTTTTCTGGTTAGCGTTTTTTTAGCGAGTTAGCTTTTCTACGGGATGGGGTCGCTAACCCCATGCCCAACCCTCCTCCTTTACCCGGGCTTGGGACCGGCAGTAACTCTAGAAGAGCTACAGGCGGAGTTGTTTTAGAGCATAGAACATATATATTCTGAATACATTTCTTCAAAAGCAAACCAGTAAATACAAACTATGATAGATATTCAAATAATAAAGTTGCGTCACCTTATTTTGTTTATCACATAAATTATGCAACTATTGTAATAATTTGTTCATTAATTTGTTGTTGTGTTTTCATCTTACTACTGAATGGGTTGATATAAACCCTCTAACATCTGAATGTGAAGATCCATTGTTGCTATTCAAATGAAAAAGTGATTTTCGTTGTCTATACTATAGGAAAATAATTCTAAACAATGTAAACAATTATTCAGCTTTTATAAACTGAAAATAATTTTTGTAAAATTTTTGCTTTAATTATAGGTTACTTTGTGCCTTCGGGTAAAAGAACTAGACATAAAATAAATTTCTATCAAGTAAATACCTTGAATCTGACTGTTGAAGTATTCGTACATTGTTCCAGTTTATTTCAATAAGTTTAGTCTAACTAAGGATACTATAAAAATGTTAGTAAAGAACAGTAAAATATATTCAGTTTTCTTCAGTATGAAACAGCATATACAAATATGAAAAAAAGTTTTAATTTTGATTTGTTTAGTATAATCGATAATTACTCATTCCTTTCCTAAACGATGCTATCAACACAAGCTGCAATTACAAGAAGTCAATTAAATCATTTTGTAGACTGAATAGTCCGTCAAGTAGAGAACAACGAAAGAAATGTTAAACAGTATGTATTATAGTTCTTTGTTTGCACAATAAGAAGGCTTGGTGTAACCCCGAAAATGGCATTTGTTTGGAGTTTATGATCTTAGAGGTTGACATTGTAGATTTCAGTCTCTTAACGGATATAAATAATTTCAAGATATTCTAGGATCACCATATTTCCCTACAAAATTCATTAGTGTCCATTATATTATTTGAAACTACTACTCATACGTGTAGCAAACATTTTCCCTTTATGTAAGTTATCCTCAACATAATTGGTTGGTTGCAAAAACAACTGAAATTTGTACGAATGATTGATTATTCTCGTATATATATATAGGTTGTCTTATTCATTAAGTTTCAATAAAGAAAATATTACTGATAGGTGAAGATAAGGCGACAAAAAAGTCCCAAATTCAACATTCCTATTTATCCAACTTTGAATATCTGGTTATGACCATAAAGATGACTTTTTATCAAGCAAATGGATTTAGATTTTTTCGTGATAAACGTTTGTCGCTATCATAATTATTCAAACTCATACTAATGAATGCTAATGTAACGTAATAAGAGTAATCATGATCTTCAAAACATCTAAGCTCCTAATCCCGTCATTATGAAGAACTTTATGTCCGGTAAAGAGAACGTTTAGTTTTAGCCTATTGTAAAAGGTATTTTCCAATCTTTACCATTATACAAAATTTTAGTCCGAAATCCTCAATTTCACACAATACACACGAAGGACATTCGATTTACATATTTCTAGTTTTAGCAAACCATAGTTTCATTTTGTTGTTTTATTCTGATCATGATTGATAACAGAATGTAGACATTATATTGATAAATTGAAAAGCAAAACAAAAATAATAATAACAAAACTGTCAAATGGATCAATGTAGTTTATTTGATTGAACCAATAGAAACGTTACTGTTCTATGATTGGTTACAATTGTGAGAAATAATCAACAGAGTTCACTAATTATACTGTAGATTATAATGTATTTGTAATATTTGGGATGTAAACAAATGTCTTAAAATCTATTTCTTTGTTTATACTTTAAATTGTTATTTTTACTGGTGGAACAAAGCAAATGACTTACCTATGGTAGTACTACTATTAATGTACACTAATGAATTGATTAAATTATGTTATTATCGACTGTTTGAAATCATTGAAAGTTAAATGTTTACATCTAACTAATAAAAATGAAATCAGCATTATTAGAAGCACAGATTGTAGAAAAAACTAACTCCCATCACTATAATCATACATTACCAGGATATGATGACTTCTGTTCCAATGTCCCTCAATTAACATCAAGTGGATATTTAGAAGCAATGATCCAATATGTTAAGTATTGTGTCGGCGGTAATCATAATGAAGAAATGTTGCAAATTTTAACTATAGAACTAACGGAGTTAAATTTTCATAATTTGTTAAAATTGAATGAATTGATTATATTAATTTGTATATATACAACAATGATTCTTTTTGGATCATGTGGCTCTTTACTTGTGGTATATACAGTTATCAGAAAGACTAAAATGCGTACACCACGTAATTTATTTATTGTAAATTTAGCAATAAGTGATTTAATTTTATGTTTATTTACACAACCATTTAATTTGCTACGCATATTATATTGGCATTATGATTGGAAACTAGGTCAGATTATGTGTAAATCTGTTGCTATGGGACAGGCAGCAAATATATTTGTCTCTACAATCAGTATTATTGCTATTGCACTAGACCGTCTACAAGTAAGTTTTTCTGGAAAAATGTAACTTGTTACTTAAAAGAGTGAAAGTGTCATGTTTATTGTGTATTTCAATTTTCTTTCAGAAAGAACTAAATAAATGTAAGGACAGAAGAAATTATTCAAGTCTAGTCATTACGAAACAACTAGCTATCATAATCCATGATGTTCGTTTCATCTATGAATATATGGGAAAATTATGGAATATATAACCGGTATATTAATCCACCCTAAACTATAGTGTTTAGCTGAAGAGTTAGTGTAGATGAATTTCATTTGATTCCGTGGGTTAAGATTAACCGTAAAGCCAATAGAAACTACTTTCTGATTATTAGTCGTTAAACGTTTAATATTTTTTCCAAACATCATTCTAAAAGATGGTTACGAATTCGATTAGATTTTTTAGCAAATAAATATCATTGGATTTTTTGAATGTATGATATACTTCACAGATTTTCTAAAAACACTTATAAAATACCATGTTTTATACCTTTAAAATAGTTCAGCGTTCTTTATTCAATGTATGGTTTTATATCAAAGTAGTTTCAGATTTGATGGAGACCTATTCCACAACTATGTTTGTTAAGTTTTATGCAACATCTTTATTAATGTATGAACTTAATCAGAGTCAACGTGTAACTAGGAGAATAATGAATCTTGTTATTTAATAAATAATTTAGCTAAGATCATTTTTACTACTATAATTCATTAATTTAAATTATTAATTAGTTTGATTAATTAGATTGTCATTAATGACCCACTTGTTCACAATGTTTGTTTTAATTTATAAAAAACGTTGACTTTTCATATTACTATGGATACTTTCAAAATAAATTACTACAACAATTACAAAATTATTTGATACTTTAATTTTTAATTCTAGATAATTCAACAATAAATAGTTATGTAATCATTCTATCAAAGAGTATATTTCTATGAAGTGTATTGTAAATTTTGAATAGTTCATTGTTAATGAATTAGATTGTATATTTTTGAACTTAACTTACCAAGCAGTTGCTTTATGATATCTTTTATTTTTTAATAGTTGAGATCATAAATCAACTGAAGCTAGACCACCAGGAAAAACCTGGAAGCACTGGATGGCCGTTTTGTCATAGTCTGGGACTCCTCAGCAGTGCGCATCCACGATCCCGCCTGGAGAGATTCGAACCCACGACCTATCAGTCTTGCTCACGATTGTTTAACCTCTAGACCAATTATCCGACATCCAACGGTGTTAATGTTTAACTTTAACCGATCCACGAAATTGAGCGACACATCCACGATTGTCTTCAGTGAGTTACTATCTCACAACATACCTGGTTGAATTCCACTGGTTTTCCTTGGTCGTCTAGCTTCAATTGATTTACGATCTCAACTATTAAAATCACTATAATATCCTCAAAACCCCTTCTGATATCTTTTATATATTTATAATTGTAAATTATCAATTTGACTTATCATTTATCATAACAGTTTTATTGTTTAAGAATAATAGGTAATTAAATTTTAAATAAGTCACTCAGTTGCATTGAAAATATTGTAATTCATTAGATAATAAGATCTATATATTATACTGGATTATAAATTCACTTGGTATTATTTATTTAAATCTTCCCATTGATGTTTAGGACTGCAATTGATCAGCCTCTTATTGGCATATATGCATACTGTGCGTATTGCCTCGATATAACCTTTGCTTATAATACTGGATTATGGTTTGGAATTTTATTTATTTATAATATAATCATGTATACTATAAAACTGAGTAGTGAAACATCACCCGGAGAAACGTTTAAATGTTTAGTATTTAAGAAAATATGAATTTCTTATTATAAATTAGTTATATGAAACAATAGAGTAATATAGCTACAAGTTTAATATTCAACAGTGTATTCATTATTAAAACTTCTCATTTATCTTTAGTTATAATCTATTTAAATTTTAATAGAATTCATAAAGTATACATATACTAAACATGTTTCCTGGTGTACTATATGAGTACGAGAAGATTAGTAGTTATAAGTTTAATTAATAGTTAACTCTTCAATCCATTTCCAGTTATTATTTGGTTCATTATAACTCTTTATAGGTATCATTACCAAGTTTTGATTTGATGATTTTGAATAAATTGAGCATTGAGTGTATTGTTATAAATAAATAATATAATTGTAATATCCAAATGAGTAGGAGAATTAGATTTTCCGACGTTTCGTGACTTAG